>NC_082596.1:69895887-70095887 GCF_030936135.1 Gavia stellata
GCTGAAAGATCTTCCATTGTTTCTGTGTGACAATCTGTCACAGAATCACACCGTGGTTGAGGTGGGAAGGCACCTCTGGAGGTCATCTGGGCCAAACCCCCTGCTCAGGCAGGGCCACCTAGAGCCAGTTGCCAAGGACCATGTCCAGTCAGGTTTTGAATATCTCCAAGGATGGAGATTACAACCTCTCTGGGCAACCTGTGCCAGTGCTCAGCCACCCTCACAGGAAAAACAGCTTTTCCACAAGTTCAGAGGTAACCTCTTGTGTTTCAGTTCGTGCCCATTGCCTCTTGCTCTGTCACTAGGGCAACTATCAAGTCCCATTACAGATGGAAACAGTAGATCTACTTGTAGTGTGTCCATATGCAATATATAATAGAAAAAAAAAATCACAAAAAAGTCGCCTCTACTTTTGCTCAGTACTCCCTGGCATCTGCAGCCTGGAGTCACCCTAGCTGGCCCTGTCTATGAATGTGGTACTGAGGACTCATGTTCATTTGGTTAATTATTGTGTCCTAGATCCTTTCCAGGACACAGTTCGCCAGTCTGTAGCCCCAGTCTGTACCTTACTTGCTTCTGGATGTATGTCTACCAATTTGACTGTATGAAAACATGTTTTAGTTGAATATACTCAGTTTACCACATAAGATGATCCTGCAGACTGTCCTGCTCATGTAATTGTTCTCATGGAGCTGAAGTGTGTTATCCCAAGATCATTGGTAGGTTTTCATGTCTGCTTTAAGATTACCTGTGAAAATGTTGACTAGTACTGGAAGTACTACTGCTAGATACGCTCCTATTTGAGGGTAACTGTCCGTTGAAAGATTTTTTTTGGCCATCCTCACCTCTGAAAACTCTTCGAGGAAACAAGCATAGTAGACTCTTCCTCCTCTTCTCTTCTTTTTTTGTGCTTCTTCGTAGATCAGTAGGTCAGAATACTATTGGTAACATGAAATTTTGCTGATTTTTGTTTTCCTTCACATTAAAACATTTGCATTCCTGACTTGCTGGTAGCTTGATCTCATATTGTTCATACTACGTTTAGGAAAACCTAAGCTTGGGTGTAGGAAATATGGTAATGGTTCCTTCAAAAATCATGCACAACTCTTTCAGTAATGGTCACTAAGTTCTCAGAAATGTCTTCTATAGCAGTGGACTGGTCATATGCCAAGCATGATATATTTGGAATTGCTTGTACTCTGCCATCACAGCCTAAGTTATTGAGCTGGGACATGTGCTAAGACTCTGAATGGGCTTGGGTTTTCTGCCTGCAGTGAGCTCCAGAGCCTGGGCAATTCTTATGAGTGGCAGGTCTGATTCTGACAGAAAGGTCAAACTTATGCTAACTTTACAACAAATATTTACATAAAGATGCAGTGCTGTAGCCTGGTGAAATAACTTGAATTTTGAACTCTTAAAGGTGCTCCCAAACCATTTTCTTTCAGATAAGTTAGTTCCCAGAAGATTAGAATGCTCAGAACATCAAAATATGATGTTTTTTTCTTTCTGTATATCAATACATGCCAATATGAAACCCGGCCCCAGTGAGGGAATCTACTAGACAGTCAGAAATGCAAGGTTAGGTTGTACCACAACTATGCAATGTAGTTATATTAAAATTATTCTAATACCTTTGGCTTTTGTGCATTTTATTTATTTGCTTTATATTACAATAACAGTATTGGTATTTATGTATATACTGGAAATGAGCATAAAAAAAAAAAAAATGCCCAAAACCCTATGCACTAAATCCACAGGATTTAAAATAAGGAAAATAATCCAAAGTAAGAGCATCAGCTAAGGCTTTCACTTCAAGCTTAGATCATACTCTTGTATTTTGACATTACAGGAGTTTGAGACTGATGTTACATGCCACATGTGCTACAAAAAGTGCAATGGAGATAAGGATGGCAGTTTTAGCTACATATTTCCATTATTTTGTGGATTAGAAATGGGCAGACCTCCAAATGCTTGATTTTGTTTGGGACTAGAGACCAAAATACTGACAAGCATATGCATATATACACCCACATGGTTTCTCACATATTTATTTTAGCAGTTACTAAGACTTGTTCAATAAACTATGCCCTACTAGAATCTGCAAACCGACTTTGACTGTATCCAAATATCTTGACCTAAAATCTTTGAAAATGGTTGTCCAGCTTTGAGAAGAGTTATAATGTCATTGCATTAACTGAGTTTTAAATTTGGTTTTCAATGATGTTTTCACAGTTAGAGTTGTTTTTTTTTAATTTGCTTGGGTTTTTCCCCTTTGGCTTTCATGTTAATTTGGAACAAAGAACTTGTTTTTTAATTCATGGAATCTCCTATAATCTGTTAGTCATTAGCACAACAAAATTATCTGGATTGCCAATTTTGTTGGGACTCAACGATTGACTCCTACAGTATTCTATGTCAAAATATGTTACTAAGTTCCATTGTGAAGACTAGTGGTATGGCTGTGTTTTTTCAGAAGCAGCAAATGGTGGGTGTGTGCGTGTCTGAAATAGGATTTAACTTTTTGTTTTTGATGTGGACCCTGGCCTTTAGGCACTGCTAGAATTCAAATCCGTAATAGCTCTGATCACTAAACATTATTATTATGTTTTGTTTATAAGCAGTACAGCACAAATCTACATGAGCATTTAAGCACTGAACTTCCGTTACCACTGATGAAAATAAGGCTCCTAAAAAGACTTTGTTGTGCTGTCCTTACGGAACCACAGTAAGAATCCACAGGCAAAGAGTAGTTTCCCTGGAGACATACTTAAATCCTTATATCATAAACCAATCCAATTGCAAACAACCTGTCTTCACATGTCAGTTATTAATTCAAAGGGTGGGGTTTTTTTAAGTATCAGAGAAGAGAGGCAGTCTGGAGAAATGTCTGTCATAAAAAAAGTTAAAATATATTTTATTTATTCCCAAGGTGGTCATTTTAACAGGTGGTAGTCCAGAAACTCTGAAGATATTTTCAGAAAGGGTATCAAACAAGAGCTGCTATAAATTTAATTTATCTTTCACACAAGCCTTGAGAGACATTCACTAAGTTAGTGGAGAGTGAATAATTGACACTAGGGTTTTGGTGTGCCACTGAATCAGACTACCTCTTCTAATCAGTCTGTGCTGGGTGATACTGTTATAGCAAACCGATTGCCAATACAGTGAACATTGTAATGCCACATTCAGAACCTGGTGACAGGGTCATGAAGCCAAGAAGTTGCTAGGGAAGGGGAACAGTAAGAGAAGAGGGGAGACTGACATTCTTCCCAGAAGGCTGTGTAGCAGTGTCATCCCTCCTGATTTACACAGACTTTATAGATCCTCAGAACTGGACAGGAGTTTTCCACCTCTGACATGTCTTTCATCTCAAATAACAGTCCTTGCAAGTCTTGAGAATGTTAATTCATAAGCTTCTTGCTGTTTTGATGGTAGTCTTGTTTTTTCATCGAGGTCGAACACTTCTATTCAACTAGAAGCCTAAAAGCACTCAGTGAGCACATAGGAGACAAAACCCCTGAGCAAAGGCTAAAACACTCTGCATTATAAACACCATCCTCTGCATGATTTCATTCTTGCTGCCTGCACTGATATCAACCATTAGTCTTCCACTTTGACTTCAACTTTTCTCTGTTCTTGGTAAGGCTGTGAAGAGGTAAGACTAAACCGATTTATCAGAGGCATTTAGAGAAGGCATAAAACTTCTTCTTATATTTTAAGATAATAAAAGTATCAGAATAAAAAGTCCTGAAAAAAACTAGTACTTGAAGTCAGAATCTCAGAAAGCAGTATTTGTAAAATATTTTGCAGTCATAATGAAACTGTTACAATCTCAAAATACCAGTTTTCAGAACTTGCCTTGTAATTGTTCTTAAACAGGTTTGCTTGAGCCTGGAAAAGCAGGGTAACATTAAAGTTAAAAGATTGTCTAGACCAGTATCTCTTTCAAAGCATTTTTCTTGATACTTGGTGGTACTTATCTGTGGGGTAAGACATGTCTTCTGGATAAAATGGAGTGAGCTATTTCATTCATGCTATTTCATGTCCTCGTTGTTCTTCAGGGATGATTTACATTGCATGCCTGTGCATGTAATGTACAGGAAATAGTATAGCCATAGTGTCCCATTACCTGTGCAGCCCAGCAAACACAGGCTTCACAACAAAGCATGGGTGGAAGGACACAACGCGAGAATACAGATACCTTCCACAGCAAAGTGCAGCAGACTTTGCATGACAGAACATGTAACAAAGTAGGGTCTGCAGCAGCAATTGTAAAGCACAGTGTACCCTAACTGGTAGCACATTGCTGGCTGGACAGCATGGCATAACACAAGAACACAAGCTATATTCACTGCATAAGACAAGAGTGACTGTATTGAGAACATGGCAAGCTACTACTCCTACCATAGAGCTCGGATGGTGAAGCTTGGGCAGATGTAGCTGTGCAGAGTAGCATGAAAATGACAGAATCACAGCAACTGCATGGCATGATTCGATTGACTACCCAGCACTGCTGTTTCTTTCTTGAGATAATGCAGCAATGGCTGCATAATGCAGCACAACATAGCAGTGACTGCCCTTCATGGCAGTGCAGACATTGCACTGCACTAATTCTTTTTGGTTTGCTTTGCTTTTTGTACACTGATCATTACTTCTCTTTCATGCATTTTCTCATTTACAACTTGCTTCACTGATTCCACTTAGCCAGTACACATCCTTTATAGATAGAAAAACAAAAGGGAAACATTCTTGTTTAGAAAGAGAAGCCTGTAGTTAGCACACTGAAGAGTGATTCCATATTTATTTCACAACCTCATCACTTGCTCTGTAAATAGCAATGCCACATCCCATTCACAAAAGAACAGCAGAAATAGCTTCCCCCCCCCCGCCCAAGCTCTTGTTTGAAGACCTGTGGCACTGTATTCAGAAGTTTTACTTGCAGGTTGTGGGTTTACTTTTGTTGTGGTTTCAACAATTGCTCCTCTTTTGTTTTTTGCACTCTAAGACTGAAGAGCTATTTGGTGGTATTTATCAGCAATTTCACTGAAAGTCTCAGTGTTCCTGAATTAGCACACTGACACATTTTAACGCAAAGAAGAAAAGCTGAATTTTGGAGTATAAAGTAGATTATCACCAGTTTAGATTAGATGCATAATAGGAAAACACTATGTATTTTAGTAACACCATAAATAAAGCAAACCACTTCTGTATTAATCTTGCTACCTACCAATACTACAAGTAAAATCTCTATTTAGTCTCCATCCATAGGTGAATATTATCTTATTATATGTACAGAGTGAGCTTTCCGGGGGAAAAAACAACAAAACCCAAAACTGAATTACTATGGATTTGCAATCTGAGAGTTCCATGAGCAACACATGATTCGGAGATGTATAATTGCACATTTACAGTTTTCCTGTCTTTTATATCCAATGCCACTGGACAATTATCAGTCGACGGATAGGATACAGTCTTACTCCTCAACACCCGCGCAGTACTTACTGTCGCCTTGAGCATCATAACTACACTGAAGAGAAAACTAGCAATGCTTGTATTGAGCATTATGCTATGCATCTCATGGGTAAAAGGACCAAGTATCACTTAAGGGTTTTTTTCCATTGATCATAGTAGATATAGCAATTCAACCTGGCACAAAACACTGCTTATTTTTATTCTTGTAACCCTCATAACCAGCAGTATGTCTTGTACCCATTTTATAGATGGAGAACTTAGTGCAATAAACAACTAAGGTACTTTCCACAGGAAGTCTGAATCAGAGTTGGGAAATAGACACAGAGTCAGTCCCAAATTAGTGCTTTAATTTCAAGAGTTTAAAAGCCGCTTTGGTTTGGTATGCAGTAGGAACAAGAGTACATTGAGCCACTTTCATAGTGAAAATCTTTTCTTCCCAACGGGATCTAGTGATGTGGGTTCATGTTTTCTTCCAGGACTTACTACAGTTCCTGGTGCCCACAAAGGAATAAAAAAAGGAAAGTTGCAGTGTCTCTCATCTCATAGAGACAGACTGTGTGAGATGAGGTAGGTAATACCGTTTCCACTCTACAGATGTTTAAAAAAATACCCATGAAGTTTTTGGCAGAGTATCTATAAACTGGAAAAGCTTTGCATTACAGAAAGTGAGGACTGGAGATACCTCTCAAAGTAGGACTACCTTCTAATTATCTTACAAGCTCTTCTTATTTTCCACCTTAATAAATAACGTCATTTTCTAGCATTATCAGTGTACCATTTTCATGAGTATTGTTATCTTTTCAGAATTCCTGAGAAAATATTAAAACTATTCAGCATCTACTCAGGTACAGAACATAGACAAGAGGGCATACACTTTTCCTCTTTTCAGGATCTGTAGGCAACTGGTTAAAAAATTTTGCTACCTATTAAGTACAAAACAAACCACCTGCATATGAGATATGCTGAAAACAGAAAAAATAATTTTAGTACAAGCAAATGAATGGCTGTGGTTCTGAGCAAAATCTGTTTTGGTCAGAATGATTCCACTGCTCTGTGCTTGCCAATGTCAGTGCCACGCACTTGGGTTCCCTGGAACGAGGCCATTGATTTCAGCAGTGGAAAATGAAAAGCTCAAGAAAAAAGTGTAAATAAGCATACTGTGCTTTTGAAGAGGTGATCCAAAAAGCCTGGCAAATGGAAAATAACTGTTATTATGTACTTGTAGATAAAGCAATATATGTTACAATGCCCTAGAGAGTTAACCCATGTGTAAAACCAGGAAGGGAAACTACTTGCAGATAAAAGCTCCTTTTCTAAGCCCTGTGAAGTTCTGCCCTTATATTTTTGTGTGTTCCTGTGTTTATCCACACAAGTAACCAGCAGGAATGACTTCTAAGTAAAGTGGAACCACCCTTGTGCAGCTACAGCATCAGGTCCTCAGGCTTTGATCCTGGAGGTTGACATAAAGGAGTGGGGGCCTATACATGGGCGAAGTAGTAACACCTGGAACGAAGCTCTCCAGAGACATAAGAATTCACTTTTAAGGACTATATCCATTAATTTCCATAGGGCCTGGATGTTATCCCAAGTCTATCATGGAAGGTGATAGAATTCAAAAAAATAGAGATTGGTAATGAAACCGCATATTAATTTGGATGACAGCATCATATAAGGGAATTGAAGGAAAATAATGTGAAATAAAATTAAGTATTTTACTTACGCACTTTAGGCCAGATGTTTACACTGGCTTATTAATTATCATGTTCATTATTGTATTTATTTTGCATCGATTATTCATAATCATTGACTATGAATGTCTTCCTCTTTAGATTTTATGAATGGTTAATCCCCTACAATCCTCTCTCATCCATAATTTTGTCGTTTTGGAGCATAACAATGATACTCTTTATGAAATAAGAAACAGGTAGAGGACTTGATCTTTAGAATGCATTGAGGAAATACAATATCTTTGAATGAAACCGTACAAATAAATAGAACCCATTTCAATTACTTTGGAAAGCATTCTTTGTATTTCTAGTAAAAAGAAAAGTTTTGATATTTCAGAGCAAAATAAGAATTTCATCAGTTTTGTATGTGAGAGTGATAAAGTGGACTCTTCATTTTTATATTTGTGATTTTTTTGTATCTAGACTTGAATCACAGAAATGATAATTAGAGAACTTTAGAATTAAAAGAAACCATGATAAAGGTAAGATTGAAATGACAGTGATGAGGACCTCAGGTATCAAAAGTAAACATTTATACATCTGTTACTCACAAACTGACAAAAGGCCCTTTTTAATGTTGGATTGGTGGTCTATCTTTCAATCATCTATCCACTTTTTAAGCCAGAATCACCAGTATACTAATGATAGTTCTGGGGATGGAAAAAGTTATGCTATAAAAAACCAAAACAAGGGGAAGGAGAATAAATCAGAGAATAAACAAATTATTTCAGATTACTCACAAAACTGCCTTTCACAGCACCACTGACAAGGAGCTATTTAACTTACCTCATTAAATAACACATAACTTAGAACACTTTAGGCAACTTCAGTCGTTTCTCGTCTAAAATAATAGATTTACAGTCAGTTTATGACCTTTCCAGCTTTCACGTCCTCTGTTTGTCTTGCTTGTGTTCTGTTAAACAAGAAAAGTGTTGTGACCCATAATTGCAGGCAGATTCACAGCAGGTTTTGAGGAGCTTTTTTTGCCACGGTGTCCGAGCTGTCTCCATCTGCTGCTGTCTTGTGTGCTTCCCACAGGGGGACCTGGCTAATTTTTCAGTCAATTAGCAGAAGGGTTGCTTTTGTTCTCCAAGTGCACCCCCATGGGCTCCTCTTACACCCTCGACACAGTATTCAGACGTTGGGAGTTTTCAAAAAGCATATCATGTTATTTTTTTTCTACTGACCTTTGTGACATTGTTGGGCGAATGCTGTCTCCTGTAATCATAGACACTTACATTAAACTGTGTAGACTAACTTTGGAATGTTTTTAATATGAATATTAAAAATACATGTAGCAATCGCTTTTCTTAAATGATTTCTGAAATCTTATATCAAAGCCTAGTCTTACTTTTTCATTCTGGAGGAACAACTTGACATACTAATACTTCATGTTTAACATTATTTACTGTATATTTTACTCTCTTAACAGGAAAAAAGTTTCTTAACAATTGCTTTTGCTACTTACTTACCTTCTAGCATGGAACATTTAAATGTGGAACAGAAGCCTCAGGTTATGAACACTACTTCAGTTTCAGTGAAAAGTACTTACGTATCAAATGAAACGAAGCGCTTTAAATAATAGTAGATTTAATTGTGCACATGTATGTTTATACTTTTGTATAGCTAGCGGAGGGGTAATGCAAACATTATATAGTGGTTGAATAATAACCTGATAGTCAGGCTCCTTGTGTACTCTTTGTGCTGCTTTCTATGAATTTTAATCAGGGTTTGGCTAATATGCGCTCCTTAGAAGATGGAAAATGTTATTTCAGTATAACAAAATATTACTAGATTTTTGGAAAAAAGTCAGTGTTTTCTTCTGGAAGAACATAGTTGAGCTAACAGAAAGCAATATGTTTTAAGCCCCCAATTTATGCATATTTCATTTGGAATGCTATCTATCTCGCCTAGGTGTCCCTGAGCCTAATCTGCTTTTAGAAATTTTGAACATCATTTTGCACATGATATTCTCCATGTGCTGTAGCAACCATTCCATACTGAGGGAGCATATAGAATTCTTCTTTTTATTTTCACTATTGTATCTTTTATCTGTGATTTCTATCTCAGATGCAAATACAGATCAGCGAGGGTATTTTTCCTTCTCCTTAGCTCCACGATCACGCCTCTGTTTTTTACGGTAGGATATCAAGCGCCTTCGTTTTCTTGTAACCTTTCATCTGCCCAGCCTCTCGGCTATATCTGTCTATAGTTAATAAATATACTTTTCCTCAGTGTTAAGCAATAAAATATTCACTGGGTCTGAGCTGGGGTTAACAGATTTCTGAAAATTTTATTGCGTGACAGCCTGTCCTGCATAATCCCCTCAGCTGTCTCATGTTCTGGGGCAGAAATGATCTTATGTGTCACTCTAATAGTCTAGAATTACACTTGTATCACTGTCACCAGCATATGGGGCTGTGTATACCCCTAGGCCCAGCTCCCTCTCTTTCACGGCATTTAAAATGATAACATTTGGCAAAGCCAGTTTTGACAGAAAGTGAACTCTCCTTTCCGCGCCGGTGACAAAGCCAGCCACCGGAGGCCTGACACCGAGCAGCCAGTCATCGTACTCTTTGCTGGGTAATGATCGCGGGTTTCCCTCCTCTTAATAACCGCCTCGCTGCAAGGGGAGGCTTGAGTGCAAGTCTTCACTTAATTATACAGTCTTCATCTTAAGTGCTTTATTCATGTGAGGGCTTCAGCTGCTCAGGTGTTATCGTGGCTTTTCTTCCTTTCCACACTGCCAAAATGTGCTGATCGCTAAGCAGGCAATGAGGGAGGCAAGGACTTCGGGAAAATAACAGGCAGGAAAACAAAATGGCTTGCGTATACTCAAAAGCAAAACAGTTTTAGGAACGGCACTTCATATCATCGTAATAAATCTCTGGATGTATTGCACTGCTAATGGCAGCTGCTAAAGGTGGTGTACAGCTTGTGTACAAAAGACTGAGAGGAGAACAGAAAAAGAAGAATTCAAAATGAAAGAAAAAAAGAAAGGTAAGAAAAGGAAGAGTTACTCTCTAACAGTGAGGCCAGGCCCTGAAAGGTCATTTTTTAATACAAGTGAAATAAAATGTGGCAACTTGGGAACTCGGTGCTTAAGTGAACCCTTTATTTAGGTCTGCTAAACTAACCAGTAGACATTTCTGAAATGCAGAAAGTTGCTCCAGCAGGTGTTCCTGGCAGCATAAGGAGGACGTAGGACATTATTTACTGGTGCTGCTAGACAAATCATTTTCATATTTTCCTCCCACACCCCTAATTTTAGTTTAGAAATTGGAGAATATTTTCTTCTTACAATTTGCTTTCACCATTCTGACTGGTATGCTTGTAAAGGAAGCCTTGACTAATTTTCCCATTTCCCATTGCCTTCTCCCATAATGCATCTTGTCTGAAGCTGTGATAATTCCCAGTGGATGTTTTTACTGACATGTGTTTTAGTCTGCTCTTACGTAATACATATTTCAGGTTGATTATTAAAATAGAGAATAAAGTTGTTTTTTGTTCCCCCCCCCCCCCCCCCCGAGTTTTTAATACTCAGCTGTATTAACACAATGTTATGTACAAGTATTTTCAGTACTTTTGTATATAGCTGACTTTGTCCACACCAAGGAAATGGCCCCCATTGTTTTGCTTATGTCCAGGCGTTGATTTTATAAACATCTGGGGAGGCTCCTCATTTTTCTTGAATGCCTGTTTTCAGAAATGAAGAGCTGTCTTGAGCTGACTTTCATTACTAGCACACAGTGAAATCAGCTCCATAATATGGAGAAATGAGAGATGCCCTGGACTACAGCAGTTTCACAGAGATCTGGAGAACTGAATCATCTCAAAGGGGGGGAAGGACAAAAAAATTGTCGCAGAAAATTGACTTCTGAGAGTGTCGGATAATCATCTGAACTGTTTGAAATTTGATTTCAACCAAATTCCAGATCTTTTGTCGTTCAGTCAATTCTCTTTCTACATGGCAATCTCTTAGGGCTTACCACTGCACAACCTGAAACCCAATGATATGGCTGCATGAAGCGTAATGCTCAATGACCTCTTTTGTAGGACTATAGAGATCTCATTAACATTAATACCATTTGTGGAGAACCTTAGGACAATGTGAAGCAGAGCTTTAAAAAACATGCATTCACCCACTGATGTGCATTGAAATTTTAAAGACATGTACTGGTTTGTTAGGAATATGCACGCTGAATTTTAAGCAAATCCCTGAAGTTTCTGGTGCCACTGCTTAAGCACTTCATTCTCTGTTATGTGCAGTGACTTTCATGAGCAGTTTAAAGCAGTGATATGAACTATTTGCCTGAAACAACTCTGCACTCGTTCTTATACTACGGACCTCCTGACAGCTCTGTCATGATTCCACCCACTGGGACACAAGCAGCCCCTCTCCACGTACCCATTAGTTCTCCTTATTTTGATTAACAATCCTCAGCTAACCAGTGGTTGTGGAGCTAGCACGTGCGTGACTCTGAACGTAGATCCTCACTACTGTGTTCAGCTGCCCTGTCAAGCTCGGTACAACTTACACTATTATTGAAAGCCAGATGATGACTTTAGGTCATGGCCCCTTGTGATCAATGTGAACATTTCTTTGCCTTCTTGTGGAGAAAGCTAAAATTATGTATCCTTGACTTGTCATTTCTGTTAACTTGCGCCTGTATATGATTGCATGTATGCATCTAAACATACATTTGCATTTATTTGTGTGAATGTTTACATATATATAGATATATATACAAATACTTATATATTTGCACATGTGCTTCTTGGTGTGTGAAAACATGTAAGTATTTGTCCAATTATATGCTGGGTTCACTACTTTTACACTGTTTATGTGTGGCTTAATGTGTCTGTGGTTGGTAGCTTTTTAAAACCATTTAGTAGTTGATGTCGATTACCTGTTGGCAACACTGATATTCAGGGGCAGGAAGAGAGGAAAACAACAGCAAGGGAGAGAAACTTAGTCAGGATACAAGCTGCTGATAATGCAGGCTGCGTTTAAAGAAAGTAAGGCCCATCTGACAAGTTTGTACCTAAAAGCTAACCCATAAGTGCTCAGATAAATGGAGCTTTATACTGCCGTATGGAGACAGTGTATGTAACAGGCTCAGTGTAAGTGGCTGGCTGGGACCATTTTTCCTCAAGAGAAAGGTCTCAGGTCTAAGGCAAGATTGCATCATTCCAAGATGGTTGCCCACAGACACAGAGAAGTACGTTACTCGCCCAGTTATGTGCATGATGAAAGAGCAGTGCGAAGTTGAGAAGATGTACAGGCTTGGTTCTGCCTATATGCTCAGTGCAGGAACTCTTGGGTTTTGTCTTTAGGATTCAAAACGTGGCATTTTCAGCTAGATTACTGGAGTTAAGGCAGTCAAAAAGTTTTGTTAACCACGGATAAAGTACAGGAACGTAACAGGGAAAAACCAGAATGGTTAATCACGTAACTTAATCTGCATTTTAACAAATTCTGATGATCATCTGTGTCGTGGTTTAACCCCAGTCGGCAATTAAGCACCACGCTCACTCTGCCCCAGTGGGATGGGGGAGAGAATTGGAGAAAAAGTAAAATTCATGGGTTGAGATAAAAACAGTTTAATAAGACAGAGAAAGAAGAAAATAATAACCATGATAGAGGAATATACAGAACACGTGATGCACGATGCAATTGCTCACCACCTGCTGACCGATGTCCAGCCAGTCCCTGAGCAGCGGCCGTGCCCCCCGTTTTTGTTCAGCATGACATCATATGGTATGGAATATGCCTTTGGCCAGTTGGGGTCAGCTGTCCCGGCTGTGTCCCCTCCCAGCTTCTTGTGCACCTGGCAGGGCAGTGTGAGAAGCTGAAAAGTCCTTGACTTAGTGTAAGCACTGCTCAGCAACAACTAAAACATTGGTGTGTAATCAACATTATACTCATCCTAAATCCAAAACACAGTACTACCAGCTACTAGGAAGAAAATTAACTCCATCCCAGCCAAAACGAGGACAATCTGTTAAAATCTATGTGTTATTTCAGAATTCAGTTACATGAAAAAGGGATGCTTATGAATTATTTCTAATCTTCATGGAAAATGTATCTTCTTAACAACTATTTTGTAATCCAAAACTCTTTGAAAACAACCAAGCAAACCTCTTGAATGCTATGCTTACCTACTACCCTTGATTCCCTCCTAGTGCAGAATTACCACAGGTGGTAGAAATGATCATACTTGTGTGAGTAGGACAATTTAACCTCCATAAAATTAGTTACGAGATTGCTTTTTATAGATTTCTGCATCCAGTTCAGAGTAAGCACAGCTGAAAATATGAACCACACAGTGTACCATGTTCTGTCTGATCAATTTATGCTCAGTGGCTGATACCTGACATTTTTCTTGTACAAAATCCACCATTTTTCTTTGCAAAAAAGAGTTTTATTTATATTTGTTCCAGTCAACTTTTTTCTAATGGGATGACCTCCTGATCTCAAATTGTAGAGGAGAAAACTTGAATAATCACATCAGATGGACAAGTTCCACAGAGTTTCTCAGAAGGCTTTGTCAATACAGATGTATCAATCAGATCTTTTTTACTCAGAAAATCACATTAAAACTGAGACATGCCAAAAAAGTAATTTTGTCTGGCAGAGTTCGGTTTGCCAGAACATATACTAGGCAGTTATAATAATACTTATATGAAAATAAACCTCTTTTTTTCTGGATAATTTTCTGTATAAGGTACAAAATAGATATTTAGAAAATTGGGGTTCTGTTCTGGACACTGCCAGTGACATTCTGAAGAACCTTGGCTAGGTGGTTTAGTATCTGTTCCTTTTTCAGGAACAAAGTGAAGACAAATTTCTCTTTTTCTTCATCTGTTTAGACTGTAAATGTTTACTTGGGGACTATATGAAGGCATAGTACCAGGCAACTTTTTAAGGTGGTGAAGAGTGGGAGAGGAGTGTGAGGCAATTACAATTAATCTTACTTTTGTCTTTTTAATTTTAGTTTCTTTTGGTATATAACATGGAAGCAAAAAATTGACTGAGAGGAAGTTTACTGTTTTGGCTGGGTGTATACTCAGAAGACATATGCTTCAGTGCAATATAATTTAAGTGATTGTTTAAAGAAAAATCAAGGCACTTGAATCAGAATAAAGTGGAGTATGATAAAAAAACACAGTAGTTTTTTATATGAATGAGTGAAATAATTTTTAGAGACAGGAAATGAGATTGTACAGACTTTCTACGTGCTAATTTTTGACTGGAATAAAGATAGCATGGGTACCAAGTTGTCATATTGTGAATCCTAAATTTCAGGATAGTATCACGTACTAACAATTTGCTTTGGCATTGTACACATCGAAGTAAACCATACCAAGTGCAAGCTTGTTATAAATTCTTGTAAATATCATTGTGCTAGCCTTTTTGATCTGCTGTATGCTGGGATTAGTTAAGCAAACTTAACAGTTAACCAGTGTAATGTGATTTGTATTCACATTTGTGTATAAGTTAAATCCTTGTCCTTTCATGGATGAACCTCAGAAAGTTGTTTCCAGCTATCAAATATACTCAAATGTGCATTAACTTGTAACAAGAAATTATGGTAACAAAACTTAGATAGGCAAAATACAAATGTTACAGAAAAGTAGGGGAAAATCCAGTTGTGATTTTGCAGGTTCATTGTATTTGATTGGTTCAGAATATGTCGCAGTTTATCTATACCTAATGAGAATTCCTTGTGCTGGTATGTCATATCTCTACTTGAACCAAAGCGATTATCCAGGCCATAATAGGAATGATACCGGAGGAGATATACAAACAGTGTTAGGACCACTTCAGATGGGGTGAAGTCATAGTCACTTGAGTCAGAATCAAGTGTATGATGTGGAGTGGTGTCTATGAAGCTGTTGAATGAGGGGCCATTATAAAGCCCAGTGCTCTGTTTAAAAGGAAGAGAAAGGTATTTGTAGAACATCATAAAAATAGAATGTTTTCTGCGGCAGGAGATCCAAGGAACAACTATGAGAAACATCTATTAATATGATTGAAAATAGTTGGTTGATTTTGTTCATGATGATATGGAGTTTTATCACTACTGTGAGGATGACTAGAGCTTTAGTTCATTACACCCTGGATACTAAGAAAAGAGAAGAGCAATAAGCCTGTTTCTCTTTCGGGAAATAAAAGTGCTACAAACTACAATATCAGGGAGAGCATTGAAAAAAAAGAGTTCTAGCTCACGGATGCTAACATTCTTCAATAGAAAGCAAAAAGAAAATTACATAAGCATTTTAGGAGAAGGTAGAAGTAAAAGCCTTTTGGAATTTCAGTAATACTGAGCAGTAAGGTTAGAATTTCTTTGTATATTATTAAGTCCATTACATGGCTTTAAACATTAGGTGTAGAGTAAGCTGACAAAGACTGAAGGAGCTAAGAAAGAGCATTGTAATATCCCTAGTGATGTTTTTTAATTCAACTACGTACCACTTGTAGTCACCTGGAAAAACTTTCAGAAAATGTCAGAAAAACCTCTGGAGATCAGAATTATTAAATGCTGCCACTGAGGCTTAACTCCTATTACAGTGTTCCCATAAAACCAGCCATCTGCAACATAATTTTTAGTGCTTTTAAAAAGAAGTCAAATGAGTACAAATAAGACTTAATCTGAAATTTAGTATTGATCTCAATAGCTGTTTTTGTTAGCATTTGACACCTATTTTCTACTCACTCAGTAAAGATGCTCAGCAATGTAATTCAGTGCCAGTTCTTGCTATTCTGTTGTCTGTTGCCAGGTCATGTCAATGGCAAAATGAACCTCAATAAGGAAGAAAAAAATCCTTGAAGAAAGGAGAGAAGCTGTAAAAATTATAGAGAATGGAACACTTAAATCAGGGCCAAAGTCTTTAATATTTTAAGGGAAGATAATCACCTTAATCTGTCCACTGAATTTAGTGTGACCTACAGATGCTTGCATGAGTCACTGGTTCTGAGCTAATATTCTCTGCTGAAAGATGAGGCATATGGCTTAGACTGCTCTGTGCTAATGCCTCTATTCTGGACCAGAGTTGACTTTAGTTTGGCCAGGCTGAAAATGGGCAGATTGAGTCTGGCTCTGTTTTTGTCCATCCATGCAAACATGCCTGCTGAAAACTTTCAAGAACTGGACTTCATGTCTGCCACATGAAAAAGTGTCACTGTTCAAGTGCTCTGAATTAAGAAGTCAGTGTTTATCTGGCAGTGTGTTTGATGTAGTACCATCATGTTTTAAATGGTCCATGAATATGACAGAAATGTTATATTTTCTTCAAGGTAAAATAAAATTAACAGGGTAAAGGCAACACCAGAAAGAAAAAAAAAAAACAGAGAAGTGTTCCCTAAGTTAGCATTACTCTCACCCATCTGGGAAACTGTCTTTGGCTTTGCAGCACCATAGGCATTTGTAGGAAGTAGCATAAGGAAAGGGTCAGCATCTAGGGGAGGGATAGGACAGGTTTCAATTATAGCCAACTTCAAGCATTCAAATCTGAACTGGATTTCTTTAACCTGTTCTCTTCATGGTCAAAAAACTCTATCTTTCACTTCCTGGCAGAAAGGATCACAGTAAGTCTCTCAAAGGGTTTTTGCAAGATTGCATGAGGAAACATCTACTTCAGGAGAAGTGGATAGCCTTTTACAATATTCTTTGCTAAAGTCTTCAGGACAGTGTTGCTGCATGGCTGAAACTCCAGTACCACTTGGGTACGGGACGGGTACGAACCTTCTGTTTAGGTAAGGTAGCTCTTCATGTCCAGGTGGCTTCCCTGTTTCTGCCCTTTCAGGTTTTGAAAATCATAGCATTTTCTTAATTTCTGCTGCTTCTTCTGTGAATGGCTTTTATCTATTCTGAGGCTGAGAGATACAAGGGAGTATTGTGCAACAATATGGAAACTCTTTCATGCATTCACGGCATCTCACCTGAATTTTTGGTTTCATGTTAATTCAGAATGCGATGTGAAAGCTTGAAAATGTACAAACTGAGCACCAGTAATTTTCACCCAAACTCATTCAAACTGAAGCCAGCAGGCTTCAAAGAGCTCTAATAATTACTGAGAGACTTAGCAAAGGCTTGTCTGATCCTATATTTGTGACTTAGCACAGCATTCTAACCTGCTTTCACTCCCTCTGTAGACAAATTAAGAGCTCTTAGACAATGATGGATGGCAAGTCTGCCACACTCTGACTTTAAAGAAGTTGAAATAAAGTACCAGCTGGAAAGAAATAATGGAAGTGTGGATGGGTTGTTCAGTACATATGTAAATGTAAATAACACATATGAGTGACAGTGGAACTGAAAAGAAAGGCTTTAAAATATGTTTCCACATCCCCCAAATAAGGTATTGAAATTCTAGGATACAGACAAATACATATCATTATCAGAAAAAAGTATTTCAAACATGTAAAGCATAAATCCATAATAGAACCCTTAAGAGATATGATGGATTTGCTCTCTGATGCAGAAGTTTAAAGGCAAGACTCAGATGGCAAAAACATGAAGTGTCTCCTTTGAAGACAATAAACTTGTTTTTCTTGTGCAATGGCACAATCTTGTAGGAGCAAGAAAAGGCATACCTCAGAATGCATTCGAGCCTTTCCCTTTTTCTGTCCTCCGTGAGGGTGATTATGATACCTCACACAGTTCTGCAGAAAAAACCTGAGGGAAGGGCCGGGCTAGGGTTTAGCCTAGTGTTAATATACATTTGTTCAGAAAGACTGACTGGCAGGTGATATGCTGGACTGCTGTGTCTGCTACCTCGCCTGAATATATCTTCTTGTCACCATCATCTTTCATTTTTGGCTGCACATTGGTTACGAGTTCTTGTGGCATCGTGGGTACTGTGCTCTTACTTCATGGTCGACCTGTTGCCAGGAATCTTTACTCTGGGATTTGCATATGGAAATCCATATTTGTTCTGGATTAGTATCAGTGAAGTTACTTTAGATTTTCAGACACTCTGTGAGTGTCTAAGCGTTGCTACTAATTGTAATAATCAGCTTGTTACAAAACCAGGGATCCTACCCTGTCCTCAGATGTTCAGAGAAGGAGTGTGACTTGTAATGCCATAACTAAGCCTTAATGATGTGAATTTCTCTGCAGTTATCTATGTATCTTTCCAAAACTAGTCCTGGACATAATATGTGGTAACTGCTGAAAAGCAAAGAACAGAGAGTTGTGAAAATGCAACGTCTTTCTGAGTTATTTCAAGTTCTTTATAAATAAGACACTGAAAGAAAAATTCACTCTTTCTTTAACTTTACTGAATCCAGAGGTGTTCCATGAAGACTGAATTTATACAGAAAGAGACAGACAAACTGAAAGACAAAGATAGAAAGAGGTAACATAAAAAGACTGATAATCAGCAGGGTAGATAGCATGTCTAAAACTATAAATCCTTTCAGTTATGGAAATACATATAAATGCTTCTACAATGTCTTTAAAATTTAACCCCTGAAACACAAATCTTTTGGAGTCCTTTCTTAGCAACAAACAAACAAAGACCTAAGTTCCTTTAAAAAACGAACCTTCACAGACATCTAACCTTGAACAAGAGCTGATTGATTAGATCTGAATCCAGCTGGATAACACCAACTCACTTATACAATCCCAGTTCAATTTTTTTTTATCCATAGGCTACATCAGTTTTTAAAGTATGGCTTTTAAGGCCATATTGCCATTGGAAAAAAAAATCTGGCATGCTTCAGAGTTCAAGGAGCATTACAGGAGAACTGTTTCGTATGTCTTTGTTGAACTAAGACATTATGTTCTCCAAAAAAGTCAAAATAGGAACTGAATTGCTTTAAGAAATACAGTTATCTGTCATAGAGACCCAGTAAAAAAAATTGTGATAAGGGAAGATTTATTTTTCATTCTGTATTTAAATAATCTACTTTTTTGAACGTATAAATCTAATGTCAGTTTTCTGCCTTCTGTGCAAGAGACTGTGATCAATTTATCTCTGCCTTGGTTCTGGACAAACAGTATGCATCTGTTGCAAGTTCATTTGAATAACTCGATGCATGTATATCCTGATGAAACACTAATAGACACAGTGTACCCATACTACACAGTCACACTGATATGTTTGCTAAGCTGATCAATAATAAGATTGATCAGTCTTTTGCTTGGCCAAGTTAATCATGCTATTGATCAGCTTAGCAAACACATCGCTTTCCTTGTGCACTATCGCTATATAGGCTCTCCTCCCCACCCCATCAACTGGACATCAGGAGATTTCAGAAAATGAAATATAACAACATTTTCTACAGTAAGTGCTCCTATTACTTCAGACTCATCTTCTACAGATAACTATAACATTTCATGATTAAGGTGTTTAGATTTCTTAACCTTCTTTTGCAAGTTTGAGCGCTGTTGTTAAAAACCTGGGAAAATTTCAGAATCTTTTTTCTAAGGAATAAAACACTCAGCCCAGGCTCTGGCTGTAATGAGGTCATCTTTCTGATATTAAATATTTGAGATTCCTTCATCCTATATGCATCCTATAAAAACATTTCTCGCTTTAGAGGCTTTAGGCTTTCTTAAGGGAAATCATTTAATTGCAGAGAACAGTTCAATACAATCAGAAGATATGGATCTTGTATTATTAGCACAGTACTTGGAGATTTGACTTTGGAACTATACAGCAAAACATTCAATAGTCTCAAATTAGCATTAAAGGGAATTTCACAGTTATATCCTTATATGTAGTGGCAAAAAAAGGCTCTTAAGTATGGAAATAGGTCTATTATATTTAGTCTATACCTCTTACATGGTTTGTTTACTTTTGTATACGGTTTTGAAAGCCTGAGTTTCTGCTAGTGTGCCATGTTAACAAAACAGCTCTCAAGCACTTTTTACAGCTTGAAGCACATAGTAATGTAAGGCTTATTTTCCGAATAAAGCCTCTTCCATTAGTGACAAAATAAATTCCCCATTGCAACTACAAAACAGCATTGGAAATGGTTGCTGTTTTCTGGTGTGCATCTTGATGCAGATAGTGAACAGAAAGTAGGAAATCCAGATCTTAAATCCAGACTTCTCTGGATTTAGCAAATATCTGGCGGACTAGAAGCAGTGGGAGGAGTATACGAATGTATGATTTATTTACGGCGTACTGTCAAGGACAGATGTCATTGGAAACATAGTATCTTAGAGCAGATATTCAGCTGATGGAAACTGGATTTGCTCAATTGAAATGTGTCTCATACAGTTCTTAGAAAATACCAGAGCACAGTTCTATACCTCCATTCTTCAAGACATAAGAAATCAGAAAATATGTAAAATATCTTATAGACAGGTAAATTTTCTAGTTTTTTTGAGAGGTCAGAGTGTGGGGAGAAAGCAATTTTTCAGAAGATAACTGCTGTAGTTTTAAGGTACAAGAAAACTGGTGAGAAGTCAACATTCATGCAAAAAGATATTATGGTACAGCCTATTTTTCTAGTCAGAATATAGCTAGAAATTAAACCTTGGATAGAAACTGTGCATTACATGAGGTTGGGTGATAGGAGTCCCCTTTCAAAGTTTCTAAAGCCTAAGCAGACTCAACATGAGTAGATAAGCTTGAAAACCACCCAAGTGATGTAACCTCCCACTAATCCATGTTGTAAATATGTACTTGCTTCCGGTCTTGGTTGTGTGGTCTCTTTACAGTCCAAGAAAACCTAGAAGGTCCTGTTAGCCGCTTGATTTCTGGTTAGTTTAACAGTGCTTTGTGTAAGAGTTCATAATCAGACTCAGAGATTTCAACCTAAGAGAAGTGATTTCTTAAAGACCTAGTGTACCTATCTGGGTGTAAAATCCTCAGTATAGTGTCAATTTACATTTTGGAGAGCTCATATTCACAACCATATGATTGGAAACGGAAACAAAATTTTTCAAAAATGTCTCATTTTTAAAATTTGAAAATATTCAGTGCAAGATTGAATTTGAAAAGTCTGGAAGGTCTACATCTCCCATTAATATCAGCTCAAATACTAGCTGGTTGGCACTGTAGACAACTCAGTCAAGGTGTCTTTGGTTGGTGAACAAAGAGGAAGACCTTGAAGCCACTAGCAATTGCAAAAATGCCAGCCTAAATTAAGCAAAAAAAAGTCAAAGCCTGACTGCTGATTTAGTATGTGCCACCAGGCTATTGTGGGTAAATTTTGCTTATATGAGGGTGATCACTGAGTCTCTAAGATCAGGGAATTTTTTTAGCAGTGGGATTATCTGATTTTTCTATGTATGAAAGGTACAAGACTAAAACCCCTGGAGGCACAATCTTGTAGCCAGTCTTTGGAAAAGACAGAGTTGTCTCACTGCCCTGTTTTTGCACTTGAACTTCAACTCAAAAGATGAAAGAAGAGCTTCATCTGTATTTACACAATAGAGACACTGATGAATGAACACCAGCTAAAGTGAGTATTTTCACAGAAACATGTTTTTTATAACCTGAAAGAAAATAAATTGCTAGTCTCAAGTCTGCATTTTTTATCTTTTCCTAATATTTTAAACGGGAAGTCTTTGTGGGAAGCTGTTCAGTGTGTTGTATATGGGTTGGGCACAAAACAAGAAATGGCTGCTTTAGGCTGACTGACACGTAGGGATGACTTTTAAATACACTTTCTGCAAATGTGGTGTTTTCTTCTTCTTTCTTCTTGCACTGTGCAGTTGGCTGTGTAGCATCTCTGTGAAAATCATGGAGGGCCCAGGACTACAAAGAAGGTCATTTGTAATGAGGAGAGAAGGTGGAGTCTAAGTCATGGGTCTCATACTGGCATTGACAATAACTACAGCTTAGAGAAAGAAGGGTCATAATGCCGCAGGGCCCTGACTGTAAATGCTGCTTCTATTGCTTTAAAGACTACATAATTTCATTCCATTTAAGTCAGCAGACTAGGAGTATGTGTAATGATCTTCTCTTCACCCTCCAGGGTCTGAGCAAGAATGGTTCCAAGACCAAATTTTCTGGCTTCCATAAAGATTTCAAACAAAGAGTTTAAATCTGTGTGCAAGAATATTGAAGGTGCTATTAATGCTTGTTCAAGCTTTAGGAATGCCCTTTGACATCCTCCATCACTATTCCAAGCAAGTAGTACAGATATTTCAACTTAAATAACTGAAACCAATTCTTACTTTTACAGGAAGTCTGAAGAGATAGTTTTAACACTACCTTGCCCAAATAAAGCAAAGTTAAGCAGTCCATTTAAAGAGTATCTCGCCACAATACTCCTGATTTTTTGTATTTTTTTGAATGACAGGAATGTTTCTGTGTTCTTTTCATTTTTGCAAATTTGTTGAGTTTTTTTCTGCCATCTCTATTTAAGAAAAAAAATCCTAAGTTATTTTTATCACTCTGGGACTCTGCCTCCACATCTTTGATTGATAGAAAATTTAAGGATTATGCCTTTTTACTTCTCTTTTGTAAAATTATCAATACTTTATGCTAAATCTAAGATATCCCTGAAGGACAAGGAAAAGGCTGGCCAGAGAGAGAGAACTCTGAACATTTCCTGGGCAGAGGCTGAATTTTGATCTACCTTATTTTAACATTTGGAAACATGCTCATTTAAAAGGGCAAAGGCATAGGAATAAAACCAGCAGCAACCGTGTTATACTATGGAGTCTGAAAGCCTTCTGCAACTTATTTTGTGCAACTTTCAGGTCTTTATAATTCGCTAAAAGAATTCACCTCCAGATCCAAAAACCAGGAGTATCTCTGTGGAGTGGCAGATGAGAGGTACATAAACGCAGGCACTTAAACTCAGAATAAAATTTGATGCATTATAATGATGTTTGTTCACTGCATACTGTGTGCTAGTAAGCCACATCTCCAGGGACACAAATACTGGGATGCAGTAACCAAGCAGGGGCTTGATTAGAAAGGCCGTTACCCAGTGTTGTACCCTTGCAATTATACTACTTTCTGATTTGCACAAAAGTGAATATAGAGACAATCAAGCCCTCTATTATTTAGCAGGCATTAAAAAAACCCACCCAAACACTCTAAGCCACACAATTTAATTAGAAGTCACACCTTTTTTTTCCTGTAAAAAGTCTGGAGAAGCTCATTATGCTTCATGGAAACTTCAGCTGCTGAAGCACAATATGATGGGCCAGCTGCACAAGATGACTGCACACTTTCTGGGTTAAGCTGTCATGTAAATATGCATCAGAAACCTAAAGATAACAATTAAAATGTGTGTCTCAACTAATAAATCACCTGATCATTCTAGCAAATAGCATGCCTATGTAATAGGTTTATACATAATTTCTGGATTTTGTATGGCATGCAGCAGGCCAGCTGATAGCATAGACTGATATTAAAAAAGGATGCAGGTTCCCTCTTGCTTAAATTCCTTGGTCCTCCCCTCAAAAGGGGGAAACAATGAGGAAGAACTAGAAAGGAAAAAACCCATGACCCTCTTTAAAAAAAAAAAAACACAACAAAACCACAGATTTCTGAATCATTGATAACTCAGGAGGAGCAGATTGTCTTGGCAGCTTATGAGTGGTCTGTAAGCACCAGTACAGAATAAGTGAGAAAGGACCAAGAGAAAAGCTAGCCTATGTCTTTCATGGTGAAGTCTCCTACAAAACTGCAGAGCTTTCAGTCTGACAATACTTGCTTGTCATAAGAACCTCTAAAATAAAAAGACAAATTTTAAACTTTAAAAAAAAAAATGTATCTTCAACAAGGGGGGAAGTGTGTTTATACAAGACCTCTGTTATGATCTGTTTTATGTTATATTCAATACATGAGCATATGTGCAAACAGAGTATGCCGTGGGTTTATTATATACATTTGGGATTTTGAAAAGGATAGCTTGTCAAGGACAGAAACTTTGCTGAGAAACATTTTAAAAGTCAGGAAAAAATGGAAATGGAAACTGTAAACTATTTAAAAGATTTTTCCTTGTTAAAAAGAAGTTTGCTTATTCTTCAGGACATATAATTGAAGAAAGCAGTTTCATTGCTTAAAGACACAAAGTAGCCTAGAACAAAAAAAAGCAATAGTAAAAATTATATGCATATTACTAAACACGATATGGCAAACAGAAGAAAAAAAAAAAAGAAAAGAATCAAAGACAGTAAGGAAAGCAAAACGACTCATTCAAGGACTAGCAGAACAGTGAGAACTTTTAAAATATATTAAGAATTAAAGAAATCATACAATGACAACTCAGTCCTATTTGTTTTACAACGGTACTGAAAAAAGTGGAAAGGTGTTAGTTGATATTTCTCTCCCTGAACTAAAGACTCATGGAAACTTAGTGGTTTGGGTTTTGGGTTGTGGTGTTTGGTGGAATGAAGCAGAGAAATGCCACAAGCCTCTGCTTACTGCGGGGAGTTCAAGTTACTCAAAACAAGTAGCTGTGCAATTCCTAACTTTTGTTCCTGCTCAGTTAGATGTGATACTGTCCCATGCATCTCCCTTGCAAACCAGCCAATGAACAACGGACACCCTCAAATCCTGGGGAATACAGTAGCATCATAAAGAATATTTCTGCCACTCAGTTTAATTGTCTTATATAGCTCATTCATGGCTCTCCTATTCATTAATAACATAGTTTTCCCAAATGCATGCTAATAAGAACTTATCTATCACATACCATGACATTTTGTCTAGATACGAATATCAGCCTCAAATAATTTAGTTTAAAGAGAAACAGGGTAATAAAAATAATAAAATTCATTGGATGATGCATTTATTTTTTGGAAAAGTGAATACGGTAAATAGAAACCAATTTACTCAATGAACAAATAGTAAGTTTGAATTAAGCCCAAAAATTAGAAAAAAACCCCAAAACTTGTGGTTAATTGTGACCATCTCCAAAAATATTTCAGACAATATGAGGAAGCAATTTAGGGGATCATTGCCAAGAATTGCACAAACAGCATTAAGCAATAAATTTGAGAAAATTACATGATTATGGAGTACTCTGGTTTGTATACTATGAAAAATATTCCACCTTTTTTCCTAAATACCCCAAAAGAAGATTTCATATCATTGAATAGATTTTAGAAAGCCAAAAATATAACAAACGTGGGAAAGATTTTGAAGAAAAGTTTGCTATTGCAATATGAAAGAAATAGCCAATAGCATCATATGTGAAATATGTGCTTGTAAAGAGTGGGGAAATGCATACTATGTACTGAAAGTCAGAGAGAAAAGTTTAAGTAGAAAACATTAAATACAAAGTTTAATGCACAAAACATTAAAAAAATGACAGAAAACAAAAAAGAAAAAAGAAGAACAGAAAGTTAGGAAGCAATTTTCCAGAAGTACTGAAACTTTAAATTGTATGACAACCCATTTTTTTTTTTCAAAACAGCACAGACGATGGTAAAGTAGTCAGAGACTGAGAAAAATTGTGACAAAAATCTAGGCAACACTTCCATATTAGTAACGAAATTTCAAGCATCTTGAAAAATGGTGGAAGTAATGGTTTAATGAATAAAAGGTTATTCTAGTTAAATGTACAAAAATTTAATTAACTGAATACAAAATATTCATAAGGTTTCTTAAATTAACATGGAAAAATAATTGTATTTGCTAAATGTTTAAAATGTACAAAGTTGATCAGTTCAGGAAATAATTCTGGAAATTTTGTAAAAGATTAATAGAGTTTCTAACATTAGTAGTTGTTCTCAGAGAAAAATGTGATGTGTTTTTAACAAATCTTTGCTGTTTCCAAACTTATTTACAATTTTTAGTGCTTGATATATTACTACTTTGAAGAAATCCATTAAAAACCTTTAAACATCTTTACGCCTTCTTTTGGTTGACATGAGCAATAGTTTTTTATTAAGTGAAGTATTTCAGCTTCATATAAGATTGGCTCTACAGGCAAGAATAGCTGTAAATCACACTTGTTAAATTCAGAATACTTAGAAACATTTTTAAAAATGGTTCTAATCACTTATACTACCAGATTATTTAGAAATATTTCGTTGGAATAGTACAAATTAGTTTATACTTTTTCATTTCTTCTTACTTATGGAGGTATTTATGTTGAGGAAAGAGTCATTATTCACTTTAGATCATAAAACATTTCTTCATAGTTTGCTGGGATGTCTTCTGAGCAGCTGCAAGAATGAATCCAGAACGATATATTTTCAGAAGCTTTGGGACAAGTATTGAAGCTTCTGGGAGAAGCACTGAAAATTGTGCCATGAATTATTCATGTGGTATGTAATACAGTATGCTCTAAATGACCAGAAACCAACTTTTCAAGGAGCTGTTGTATAGAAGGAATATTTTAATAACAAATTGGTGTGTTCTGAAACTTAGGTAGACTAAGGAAATATGGACAACACGTTGTAAATACATTTAACACAAACTGCCACAAATGAAAAAGTAAATAATTTGCTAGTCCTTTGCTGATCCATAACAGTGCTAAGCTGTGTTTTGACATAGGTAAAAAGATATTCTCTCAATTTAATATTGTTTTTCTACTTTTAGATTGAGCTGTAATGTTTCTATATTTTCCAGGTTAGTTATATTGCCTGAATTAGTCTAATATATTGACTAATAGTGGGAGAATCCATAAAAAATTGCCAAACCTCTTAAAAGAGGATGGTCAGTATGTAGTTTGTACCCTTTTAGTTTTTCTCACAGGTTCTCTTACTCTTTCAGTAAACAAAGGCTCCTAGGGAGACGTCCCAAAACTGTGCTCTTCTTGGGGTCTTATTTTAACAAGGTGTTCATACACCACTTACAGCAAATTTCTTCTTTGACCTTTGTTAAAATGCAATCTTTTTGGTTTTGGAATTGCTTCTCTTCCTCTTAAAAAAAGCTGGATCTTGAAGGACCGTTGCTGCCCCTCCCACCCCTTTCCTCCAGCCTCTCCCACTCTAAGCAATTTCTGGAAGGATTAGTGGCTAATTGGAGTCAGCTGTAGAGATTTGCTTCCCATATGACAGTTTACTCTGTCACAATTCACTACGCAAAAATTCATAGGAACAGTCAGGCAGGAGGTGTGAGTAACCCTTGTAGTCCCCTGCAGAATTTTCCATAGATTGTCCTCTTTCTGTTTGTCTATCAGATTGCCTGTCTATCCTGTTTTTCAGTAAAGCAACCACTAAATGGACAATTGAGGGATCTCAGAAACTCCTATTGCCTCTCAGATTTACCACACGTAGCTCCCAGTCAGCTGGTCATCTTAAACTTCCACCTGTTTCTTCTACGAAAAGCATTTCTACATTGCTGAGGGATTTTCTCTCAGAGCGTAATGTAGTCCGAGCCCTATATTGGGAAGAAAATTACATTTGACTATAGACCATTTGACCTCCTCCACGTAAAAGCCCTCGTTAGCTAAGAGAATAAAGCCACACAAATATCTGACTCCTCTAGTTCTTGTCTCGGAGGAAGACTTCTTTGTTCACCCTCTTATTGCCTGCTGGTTGAAGATAATTGCAAGCATGTCATAACACATCTTCCTGGGCCTGAAAACACTAGATGTATTTATAAAGAATTAAAAGCTGATGAATTCTTTTAACTCAATTAATAAACTGACTATGATGTAATATCATAAATAGAATCACAAATTAAGGAAAACAACCCCACTTCCATAAGTCTAACTGTAAATATGCTGTTGAAACTAAAAAGACCAAGAGCAAATGTAAAAATTTACTTTTTATTACTTTGTAAGCTAGGAATTTTTACTTCTGTCAGGGAGACTAAGATGTCTTTTCACATTTTCTAATACTTTTAAAAAATATGAATGCAAGTGCAAATAAGAATTCAAATATCTGAAATTAATGTATTTACAATGACATATAGATACCATTATTCTAAAGGGACTTTGCTCAAATTTCACAGACATGTTAATAACTCTAAACCACCACTAAACCATGTCCCTCATCCACACATCTTTTAAATACCTCCAGGGACCATGACTCAACCACCTCCCTGGGCAGCCTGTTCCAATGTCTGACAACCCTTTCAGTAAAGAAATTTTTCCTAATATCCAGCCTAAACCTCCTCTGGCGCAACTTGAGGCCATTTCCTCTTGTCCTGGCCATAGTCACTTGGGAGAAGAGACCAACACCCACCTCTCTGCAACCCCCTTTCAGGGAATTGTAGGGAGCCATAAGGTCTCCCCTCAGCCTCCTCTTCTGCAGACTAAAAAACCTCAGTTCCCTCAGCAGCTCCTCATAAGACTTGTGCTCCAGACCCCTCACCAGCTCTGTCGCCCTTCTCTGGACACACTCCAGCACCTCAATGTCCTTCTTGTAGTGAGGGGCCCAAAACTGAACACAGTATTCGAGGTGCGGCCTCACCAGCGCTGAGTACAGGGCCACGATCACCTCCCTACTCCTGCTGGCCACACTATTTCTGATACAGGCCAGGATGCCGTTGGCCTTCTTGGCTACCTGGGCACATTGCTGGCTCATACTCAGCTGGCTGTGGTTCAACACCCCCAGGTCCTTTTCTGCATGGCAGCTTTCCAGCCACTCTTCCCCAAGCCTGTAGCATTGCATGGGGTTGTTGTGACCCAAGTGCAGGACCTGGCACTTGGCCTTGTTGAACCGCATATGGTTGGCCTTGGCCCATTGATCCAACCTGTCCAGATCCCTCTGCAGACCCTTCCTACCCTCTGCTATTCAACACTCCCGCCCAGCTTGGTGTCATCTGCAAACTTACTGAGGGTGCACTTGATCCCCTCATCCAGATCATTGGTAAAGATATTAAACAAGACCGGTCCCAGCACCGAGCCCTGGGGAACACCACTTGTGACTGGCCGCCAACTGGATTTAACTCTATTCACCACAACCCTTTGGGCCTGGCCATCTAGCCAGTTTTTTACCCAGTGAAGAGTGTGCCCATCCAAGCCTTGAGCAGCCAGTTTCTCCAGGAGAATGCTGGATCATTATATCTATCTATCTATCTGTCTTTGTGTGTGAATCAATTTGAGTGCTCAATAGCGAGTATAGTATTACCATTTCAAATCTGTAATCAAGCCACTGTTGTGATTGTAGTAAATTTTATCAGCTCACTTTGTAAATGTTAAACTGATCCATGATTAAGTGTTGCTAAGATCTTATGATTTACCTTACAACTGTGAACGAACCTGAGACTGCTGCTAAAGTCATATAATCCTTTAGATACAAACCATTGACCAAGTCTGAGAGTAGGATTAGACCTAGCCGCACCTAGAGTCCTCTCTGAGAAGTTTAGAAACCAAGGGGGTCTATTCTGAACCTCATGACTCAACAGGAGGGTCTTCCCTACTCTTTGTATTTCTTCCACTAGACATAAACTGTTGTCCAAGTCTGGGACTAGGAGTGGACCTAGCCAGTTTTCTCTGAACCTTGTGACTCAATGGGAGGATTTCTTTGACCCTTGTACTCTTCCTTTCCTTTAGACATTAACCGTTGACCACGTCTGAGACTAAGTCTGGATTCATCCACACCTAAACTCCTCTCTGAGAAGTTTTGAAAGCAAGGGGATCCATTATGAACCTTGTGACTCAACAGGAGGGTCCTATTTACCCTTTTTTTTCCTCTGGTGTCTCTGTATAAATCATTCTGATTCAATTCTAATTTGATTTTCCTTTGTATCTTTTAGTAAGTAATAGCGTGAACCTTGCCATTGAATTCTGTTAAGTCACATTTTTATAAACTTCTATTAAAATCGCTTTTGCCAATATCCTCGACGGTGATTCTTTAAGCGGCCTAAACTACTCATTTGCGACATCATGTTATTTAGGTTTGATGATTTAAAATACTTATTCCTGCTAGATGTATTTCTTTATTTACTAATGGATTAGAAAGTAGTTCATCATTTATAAAGAATGCAAATACAATGCTTTACTTCCTTCCAAGTACAGAATAAAAGAACATTTATTGAACAGTTGTTTGTTTTCTGCATCACTACTGACACCACTACAAGTAAATGTTGACAATTCACAAACTGAGGCTCCTGCTAGTATTAGTGTAGTTCCTGTATCATAATTACTCAGTTATGGCAGCCAGATACAGTCTAGAAATTCAAGGTACTCCCACAAAGGTGTTATCTGCAAATAGGCAATGTCAGAAAGTAATAATGGGGTGGTATGAAGTGACAAAGCACACATAATGTGTGCTTGAGTGATCTGTGAGCATAGATATGTCTATGTTTCTATCAACAGCGCTGCAGTTCTGCTATTCCCAGGCTTCACCAGCATTTGCCTCTATCCTGGACCACTCTCTTTGGCAATGGATGTCAGATTGTTTTGGTCTATGCGGTAAATGCCTCATGATTCTTTAATTGAATGATTGAATCTGACTATATTGAAGCTGGCAAGCAGAAATTGCAGTGGTGAGGCTGGAGCATCAGGGCTATTGGCTAGGACAGTTATATAAGGAGGAGCTTTGCTAATTGCACAAACGAAGTTGGTTTGTTAGAGGACACAAGTTAGACAAAACCTGAAGAATTGGTTAGTCATTAGGAGTGATATACCACCAGCCACATCATGCATATATCTTCAAGGCAATTACTTGGATTACTTGAATCAATAGTCAGAAGGATTCTGCTGCCCAAATTATGAAGAATACAAGGTAATATAACCACACCAGAAGGCCATAACAATGGCTCAGCTCTCTGTTACTCAGAAAGAGAAAGGGCAGCCAAATATAATTTTTTTTGAAAAAGAATATCCACATGCAGATTTCTCTCATTTCATCACTTTGAAGGTCTATCTTTTGCTGCTGCCTACTGGAGTGACAAGATCATGACCTACCAATAAGTAGGATGAGTTCAGAATCCAGTACATTAGTTTAATGATTCAAAGAATGCAGTTTTTGATAAGTATATTTACCTATCAATTCTCATACAACTTTTCTTTCATTTTTTCTTTTGCAGATAATATCCACATGTTAAGACAACTTTAGGTCATGGTTACTTATTGTTTGAAAATGGTGAACCAGCTAATTTGCAAAGCTGTGACAGGCTGTAGGCCTTAGGATGGTCTCAGAGTTTAAAGCTACTAATATTAAACATCTTGCTGAATGCATCAGTCCACATGCTTCATGAGAGCTACTCACCACATAACATGATGACAAAAAGAGAACAGAGCAAAAGCTATTAGCTGGGTAAGAGGAACCAAGTATGTGCTTATCCTTAAAAAGAGGAACAGCAGTAGCTAATGTATTATGAGAACCGATAAAAGCAATTGGTGATCAGAGCTGATCTCATGTGAGAAATTTGCACTGATGTCAGGATAGCCAGAAAAATAAGTGGACAAAGGTAATCTTTTTGCCCTCAGCAAAGAAAAGACAGCATAACAAAGTGTTATTACAATCATAACATCTTCCAGATTCTGCCTAAGAACAAAGTCCTTGTCTGCATGATGAAGGATCACATGAAGTTAAAGGGTGGATTCAGAGAGAAGAAAGGCGCATAAGACCTAATAACAACCATCTGTAACATGACTGATAAAAGGAGGGCAGCACAATCCTACATTGATCACGTGTTCAGCTTCTCAAAAATTTTGACACCATCTGACTTGACTGGCTCTAGGTTTCCAGATGTGGGAACTTTAAGGCATCTCATTGAACTCATCGCAAGTTTCTGTCAGCAGCAAGAAAGAAAAGTGTGAGTAGCAGCACACTGCAGCAACTGGTTTTGTATCAGCCAGAGGATGGGACAAGGATTCAGCATGTATGCAGTATTTCTGGGACAAGTGCAGGAAAGATCTGGAAGAGCAGAAATGGCTGGGCCTCCTATTGTTTAACACCTCTAAAATAACTTCAGAGGCACCAGTGAAATGACAGACTTTGTTTCAACTACTTCTCCAATATAAAGAAGTTGAAGTCAGTGAAAAATATGCTAGTGGGGAATGTAGCTTACCCCTAAGTGTGATGGAAGTGAAATGAAAACAAACGAGCATGTGCATTGGCTCATCAAAACAGGAGGCAGGCAAAAATCCTTATTAATGATCTAGTTGTTCACAGGGTGAATAGGTGTAATTATTAAGGACCAGCAACATTTCGGCAACAAATCTTCACCCATCTTTCCTGTATAGAATAGAATAGAATAGAATAGAATAGAATAGAATAGAATAGAATAGAACAGAATAGAATAGAATATTTTTATACGTGTCTATAAATAAAAGATTAGGAAAACTTCATTTTGTTATGGACTCCCTCACAAAAAATGTGAAAGATTTTGGCATCTTTAATTGCCTATATCTTTGACTTCTGAAAAACTTAAGGGTTTGGGGTTTTTTTCCCAATCTGTTAATGGATGTTAATCATGGGAAGTGAACTGCTGCTGACAGTACAACAACTTCAGCATTTGAAATGTGAAATTGCTCTTGGGAGTTAAAATGTAGTTATATCTGGAGTTTACAAAATTTCTGTCATAGTGTCGAGGGAATAAATTGATTTGTCTTATTTTATTCTCACATACATTTTTTAATTTAATAGAGCATTGCATTCGAGTAGTCAAGGACTAATGGTAAAGAGGGATAATAAGTGCATTTAGTGTGAGAGACCATGATCACCATTCCACGAAGACTTCTGGCATGATCTCTTTTCTCCCAGGTCCTCTCCCCTTCTTGGTGGGTATTCAGTTTGAAGTAAGGTATCTCCGGTGTGCTTTTCTTACAGGACCATATGCTGCAGAGTGCTAGCCATGTCATTCTCTGGGGGTGCAGTGGCTTTCTCAGTGGATATCAGCAGGTGTTTCTCCACTCCTTTACAGAGCAGAATTTGTTCTTGGAAGGGCTGGCCTTTGTGGGTGTCAGGAAAAAGTAAAAAACTTCCTTCCTCTAGGCAAACCATGACCTTCTTCACACAAGTTGATGGCAATAGAGTCTGTAGTATGGGGGAAAAGGACATTACCCTTGTAAGGCCTGAAATGCAGGATAGAGCTGTGAACTCAAAATCACTCTCTTCGGGTCCTCTTGTCCTTCACATATGAGTTTGAGGAGATGGTGCTACCACTTTCTGACGGTCAAACTTTGCCAGTAGTTCAGAGATTTTCTGAGAATACAGAATATATGAAATACTTCACTTCACTCTCCTATCTGAGGTGGGAGAATTTTGCCTCTCACCCGTTTGTATTCTTGACATATGGGAGCTGAAAAGCTAAGGGAGTGGGGTGTAATTGAAAGTGCCTGAGGCCTCTATTGGAAAAAATTACAGTATCAATCACCAGAATGCAGTTTATTTATTTTTTTAATTTTGCTTTGATTGTTGTTGTTTACTGTACTGCACTGTGTATTTGCTTTGCTGATTTACAATTCTAAGAATTTAGTGTAGAAGTGAGATTATCTATTATGAAATGTATCTAAAACCAGGGAATTAATTCGTGAAGTATTTCAGTGCATTCTACATCAAAATGATTTGTGGGTATGAAGTAAATATGAATAAAATATGAAGTTTGAAAACTTCATTAAACAACATCTTTTTTTCTGTTCTCAAATTAAGAATAATTTTCCTCTGGTTAACTTCAAAGACTCATGGGATAACAGGAATGTCACTGGTGAAATCTCAAATTTCACAGGAGTTATATTAAAACATTATATTATTTAATTGGCTAAACAATAAAAAGACACAGTACTGTGGAGGGTAAAATTTGTTTTCTACTTGAGGGACTATAATTTCCCAAGAAAAAGACATCATATATTTTCCAGCTTTAGTGGCACACTTAAATACCAAGGCATGAATCCTACGAGACAGATAAAAAATATTATAAATTATATTCACCTTTCTCAAATACAATATCTTATACTAGTAAATCCTATTGATCCAGTATGATCATCTTAGGGAGTAGTTGAAATCCTTATTCTCTACTCTAAATCATCCATGAACATTTATTTGGAAAATAGTTGCCTTCAAAGAAGATTCTTACCTGAGACAAAACTTGCATAGTTCCTTTTACAATGGATGAAATCAGATACTTATTTCTTGTGTTTTAGCTACACTGAAGACTGTTTTCCTTCCTCTCATGCATTTTGAACTCTTTGGGTTTTGATCTTCAGTAAGTGGGCGAAAAAAATAAGTTTTCTTGAATATTGCCTAGTTTGTAAAGACTCTAAGCAGAACTGTTAAATGGATGACGTGGTATTTTTTCTTCAACATCTTGTTTTCTTGTGCTATTTAGATGAGATGAGGAATTTAAATAATCATAATGTATTTTCATTATTTTTTGCCTCTGCACCACTAGGTTCTCCAGAAAACATCCATTTTTATTCTTCAACTATAAAACTCAAATGTTATTTTTAGTCACACAGAATGCCTTTCCAATCCCCCCCCAAACTCTTAAAAAAGCCAAATTTCATTAAAGTTTATTTTGATTTATGGATCCAAAAGTATCATAATGCAGCTATAGAATATGACTCAAAATAAGCAAAACCCAAGCAAAATAATTCTTTAGCTCAATAGAAAAATTTAGACACTCATTTCTGTATGTGCCATTGAATGTCACATGTTTTTTGTGTAAAAAGTAAAAATAATAGCAAGAAAAAGTAAAATATTAGAAGTTCAGAGTGTTGATCTGAACTATTTTTGAGGATTGCCTGTTGAAGAGTAGCCTGAACCCAGGGCTGATGTAAGATGTTAGTAGGAGAGTCACATATTGCTCCTTCAAGAGGTATAAGCCTTTATTGGTTTTCTAGCATTTGAGTTCTATGGTTTAGAACTCCATTGTACTGGAAGATGTGGGACATCATGATGATGTGATAGGCTGGAGCAAGTCCTTGACTCAACAGTTCTTAGTCAGCTTCTGAATACAAGTTTCAGAATCTCTTGTATGATAAGTCTTGTTTGTACAAGGTCTCCTATCCACACCAGAAATATCAATGTATATTTTTGAGATTATCTTGAAATGCTAAACCCTGTAACATTTATACAAGTCTAAATATTGTTTAAATAACCTACTTTATAGTCTAATGCAAAATTATTTTCCCTTTAATTCTAAATATCTTGTTTTCTTTTTAAGAATTCAACAGCAATTTTTTTTTTTTTTTTTTGGTTACTTGATCTTATTCTGTATACTGTTAAAAAATGAGAGCATTTTCTCTTTTTAAGACAATGTGGATGAAATCCATCTGCCCTTAGTTTGGCAACTGAAAATTAGATGCTTGTGTCTGAACCAGTCACTTGAGTCTCTTTTCATAGGCAATAGAGAGAAATAAGTAACTTATAAAGTGTTATTTTTAAGAAAATTCAGATGAAGTGACCTCTGATACAAAATCAACAAAAATATAAGCAAAATATTTTTAAGTTAAACACAAAAATGCAGATATTCTTTCTATTTTATGTATTATTTTTTTCTGTTGGCATTAATTTTCTGTGTATAGCTCAGCTGTCACTAGTTTCACACTGGACATCTTACTTCAGAATGAACCCTGCACTTATCTCCTTAGTTATAACTTTCAGAAAGTTTTATTTCAAGATAATACTTCAGATAAGAATTATATTTCCAATGGTATCTCTGCCTTGCAACTCTGTGTCCAGTTAAATTGAACTCTAAACACCATAAAAAACACTTAACTGAAAGTACAAACAGATTGGGTTTCTTAGATGTGTCTGGGGTTGTTTGGATGAATTGCACATGGAATGCCATACATCTGATCCAAACCCTTTACTCTGTGACTAGCAAATAAAAAAGAGTGGCTACCACAAACACATCAGTGCTTCTGAGCACGGCACTCTCTTAGGTCAGACTTTGGAGTAGTGCAAGGAGGAAACCAAACCAAGAAATTACAAGTATATACTCCCCACTAATAATATATCTGTCAGTTCTCAATACCTAATTAGTGGTCTGAGATCCAATAAATTTCTTCAACAATACTTTCTCTAGTCCCTGCAAGGTAAAAGCTATCATTTTATGAGAGCATGATATTGTCAATAAGCTTAAGCTGTTCACGTACTTCATAAGATATTTTTTGTCTGCTTGCCTCAAAATACTGACAGCAACAGCTTTCCAGGACTAACAAAGCATAGTATTAAGCTTAGCTGTTTCACCAGAAAATAGGAAAGATTGTTGTGAAAAAGTAACCCACTCCAGGTTTATGCGAGTTTTTAGAGCAGCTACTTCTTGCATAATGCTATGCATAACCTGCTTGAGACATGCAGTTCTCATAAAAACAAGTGTCCAGAACACAACTGAAGGGAAAAAGAACCATTCTTGTCACAATTATGGTTGCTTTCAAGAAGCAACAGAAAGGCACTGCCCTACTGTGGTTTTATACTTGCTTTGATTTAAGGAATGCCATCCTTTCAGCTTTTGAGCAAATCTTACCATATTTTTCACATGACCAATCATAAACTTGAGACTAAGCATAAGTCTTTACTTTTAACCAGTTGAGTTGATCTCCTTTTCTACCAGTAATGTGAAATTAAAAAAAAATAAGAGGGATTTTTAATTATTACTGCTTAGAACAGTAGCAAAGTTGATACATTCTTTTGCTGTTCACAAAGAGATTCAAGAATTATGGTAGTTGGAAAATAGTTAGAAAAAGTCCAAGGACAATGGATACAACTGTTCGCTCTGAGGTCTTTGTAGTATCTCCAAAGTCCATTCCCAAAAGACCCAGGCTTATCCTGAGCTAAAAACTTGCTTCTAGGTAAGCATATCAGCTTGAAACAAGATCTTCAAGCTGTCTCCACCATAGACTTGCTTCTTCAGTGTCACTTGCCTGTTGTTGCTCTTTGCAGGGTATTTGCATCGGTCTCTTCTCAGAGAACCTTCAGTATTGAATGAGAGCATGATGTTGTGAGTCAGAATAGCCAACACAGTGATTTGAACATTTTCAGACAAAGTGATGATCCTACTATAGTTTTGGCTAAACCTTGTGTTTCTTTTGTTGTGTGACTCCTGGAGGAACTGCTCTTGGAAATATTTTCACATATGTTTTGCTGATGGACCATCAGATCTGAGACCTGCTTCTCCTATAAGTGTCAAGACCAGTAATTCAGTGTGGCCAAGGGGTCAGAAGTTTCTCTGTCAGTGTCTGTGCTGCCTTCTAAATAACTGTTTGCATGGTGATTGGAGCAATATTTTTTCCTGAAGGTTGGCTGTGATTACTTTTTTAAAAAATTAAATCTCAGTAGTCTAAGTGAATGAGGAGAACAAAGGAGTTTTATTGTAGATGGCAGTAGGAGCATTTGACTTTTGCTCTGGATAAAGTGTGTTGCACCTTGACTCCTGATTTGGTGCCTTGAGTGCATTTCCATCCACACAATAACGTAAACATACGTGCACAAATGAAACAAAGAAACATGGCCCATGTGTTCTTTCCACTCTGCTTCAACTGGAAGAGAAGAAATGGTAATAAAAATGATGGAATTAGCCTTCAGCTGGCTGTCATGGCATTATATATTATTTATGGCATGTTAAATTACTGACATTATATAAAGTCGGCTAGAGTTTATAAAACACAACAGAAACAGAACTCTTCACACTAATGGAAGTTCTGGCCCCTCTGATGTGTCCAATATTTGAGCTCATTTAATTTGCATCTCAGAAATCTTAAAAATTCTCTCATTTGCAAGTAGTCTTTCTCACATATTACTGGAACCATCCCAAACCTGGGAATTTTCTCTGTTTCCTTGAATCTCTCCTTGGAAGTTCCACAAATTCCCTCAGAATGGAAAGGTCATTCATATGTTTCCAAACTCTGTGAGCAGCAGAATATTTGTGAATGTAGGTTGGAGTTTGTGTTCATATCAACATTTGAAAACCATTCACAAAATTTATATTTTGAAGCCTGATAATATTATTTATTTTCTACACTCATACTGCAAATACATTTTTATAGTCATGTAAAATTAATATCATTACAATTTATACTCCTTTGTTAGAAGAGAGAATCATTCTGATCACTGCTTGGTTTAGCGTCACGTTTATTATAGTGGAAGATTTAAAAATAACTGCAAATAGTCTATAGTATTTCCCACTTGGATTAGCTTAACTATAAATTCTCTAATTAACATTTCAAGCTTGTAGTATTCTTCTGTTTTGAAACCTAAGCTTGAGTCCAAATTTCCAGTACAACAAATGAGTACCAAGGACTTTAAACGCAAGCTACATTAGTCACACATATAGCTCATCAGATTAAAAATTAAACGATACACACTGCTGAAACTGTCAACACAGATGCAAGTGCCTTTGAATTCTGCAGTAATTCCTCTTGATGTCATCAGTGTTGCAAGAAGGTGAGTTTCTTACAAACAAAAACTAAATCATAACAAAACAGAATTACCTGTTTATAAACTCATATATATATTTGTCTCTAGGCAGAATGACATTGCAAAGCATTACATGTAATGTTAATCAAAATGACAGTTTTATATATACTAATAGTAACTAAACGTTAGCAATATTGAGTCTAGTTAACTCACAGAGAGTTTAGATGGCAACTTTTTTCTTTCTTTATCATTTTGCCCCTTCTTGATGATGATTTAACTGGTGCTTCTATGAGCATTTTCGTTACATTATAGAAAACCTTTACATTATAGTCAAAACCTAAAGCTGTCATGCCAGGAGAAGGAAGTGTAAAAAGCATAGTTCTCAATGTAAAAATATTTTCTACAATGTCAGGGTCTCAGTGTAAAAATATTTTTAAAAATATTTATAGCTACAGTTATCAATTATCCTGAATTCTTTTCTACATCTTTCTCTGAAACAAGGTTTGGAGCTGTGTCCCACCAGCTTGCCAAGTTTCTGGACTATCGAAGTTTTTTCATCTTAACTGCATGGATGTCAGTCTCACTGATCTTTGAAGGGTTAAACTTTACGCAAAAGGAAAGCCCTTTGCATAAATACCCTTTGTTCTTTCTCTTATCTGTTGTTTCCACAGGGAATTTGTCTGATTAGCAAACCTCTTTCCCTGATTCAAATGGGTGAGAAAGTGGGACAAGATTAGGAAATACCGGAATTAGTAGAAGAAAGGAAGGAAAGATTCAAAAAAGATTGCTGAGAAAAGAAGAAAGGGACAGAAAAAGAAAACCATACAATGAAAATATGATTCAGTAAAGCAAGAGAAAGAAAAAAAGGGGAAGATGAGTGCAACTGATACTGACAGATGAATGAAAAGTAAAATCTCATGCTATGAAATACAGGCTCTTATTCCAGTGCTGGAGATGATATAGCTGTGACAAACATACCAAACATGAAAAATATTTGCAGAACTAAAAAGTAGATTTCATCCTCAGAAAAATTGTAATGAAAATGTGGAATTCAATAGAATTCATTAATATTATAGTAAAGTTACTTTTATAATTTTGATGTCTTTTTTGTTGGCACAAAAGAATAAAATAAAACTATTTTATCCACAAAGGCATTGCTACTTGGCAGCACACTACTTCAATTCTATAGCAATACTCTCTGGTTTATGTTACAAAGTAGTTCTGAATTCTGAAGACATTGACATATCTGTAAGAAGTGGATTCTAAAACAGAGTGGTTTTGTTGAATTAAATATGAAAAGGAATAATGCAAACAGTACAGAATTCCTTGTCTTATTTATTTTTATATGGAGTTCAATACAAATCTCAGCTAATGTGTGTTTCACTTATCAGTGTTATCAAGTTTTCAATTTTTGTTACCTTAGAGAATATTCTAGTGACACAGTATGACTGTGAATCGTACCAATAAAACCAGAATTACTACACAAGAAATCAGGAAAACTGCGCTGAAGGGCTACATACTTGGTTGATGCTTGTCATCTTTACAAAGTCTTCTTCAAAACAGCAATATCTATGAGGGTAACTACTCCTGCTAGTTTCAGGTTGGCCAGAATGCAGAATAATAACAAAGTAATTTCAGCCTCTTGGGTTAAGGGAGTAAACAAAATGACTGAAAGCAAGTATCCCCTCACACACAGTGTTCACTCTTGTGTTCTCTTCTTATTTCCAGTCCAGCAGCAGTCGCTGGATTCCCAGCCTCTCACTGATTCCACAGTACCTCATGGTACAACAGGAAAAGTCTGATAATTTCCCATCATCCCTCAAGTCTCATGTTGGCTATGGGTCTGTCTTCTGTTGCAAGCAGGGACCCTGCTCCTTTCAGAGTCCCCCAGCATGTTCAAGTGCTTCAGGTTTCTTGCTTGCTTTGTGTCTGCTGTCCCCATCCTGCCTGCCTAGAACTTCTCCCAGATTTACACTCCCAGGTGTCTCTGTTTGTTGGGGTCCCCCTAATGTAATATAAATCACCCAGGACAGAGGAAACAGTCATGCTTCCCTCTTATTATCTTCCTCCCTTCTGCACATCCACATTCCTTCAAACAAAACCTTACACAGCACATAAAAGAAGAAAACTGGATACCAAGAAACTCCATCGCAGTGAGCAGACTATATACACCTTCATTCAAAGTCTGAGTCCACTAATTGGAAGAACTTGACTGACTTCATTATAGCTTTTGATAAGAAACATCAGGCTTCAAAATGTTGGGATTTATAAAAAGTAATATATGAAGAGTACCTCAGTGTTGACTAGATTTACAAAGTTGTGCTCTTCATAAATAAGTTCTCTTTATCTTACAGAGCTGAACACTTATTTTTAAAGTTCTAAAAAAAAAATCTAAGAATTATAGTCTGTATATAAAAACCATCAGCATTTTTTAGAAGTTGTCTAATGGAGCTTATATGTACCTGAAAGCCTGTGGTAATTTCTGAAACCAACATAACAAAAAAATCCATAGAAAAACTCAGGTTGTTTGCATATTTTTGTTTGTTATTGTGAGTGCAGCTCACGTTCCCTGTAGAAACTGAAGAGTCAGTCACAATGCATATTATAGGTCTGTCAATGAAAATTTCAGCAGCCAGAAAGGGTTTGTTTCAGTTTGGGGTTTTTTGTATTTTGTTTCTTTTTTTTTTTTTTTTTTTGAGAGGGGCATAGGGTGGTGGTGTGTTTTATTTGTTTGTTTGTTTTCCCCCAGCATGGCATAAGATGGCCAGCTGGAAGAACAACTACAAAATTATCTTCATCATCAGCCTGATAACTGCATTACTATTACACATGTCCTTCCATTATCCTTACTTTTCCTGTCTCTTATAAATAGTAGCTGCTGTCTAAAGAAATTTAATAGTATCTTGCACTGGGGTGAGGGATAAGATCTTTACTTATTATTCTCCAGCTGATCATTTCAAGTTACAAGATTGCAACAGAACTATCAAAAATTTGGAAGGCCGTTCTGAAACTCATTGTACACTTGATTGGCCATCCCTGTCAAGAAAAGTACCGTTTCTCCTTCATCCAGAGATATTCCCCTCTGTGACAGGAAGCTGTCAGGACAATTTTTCTTATTAAAGAATTCCCATGGATCATATCGGGATGGATTGAGGAACTGAGTTTTGTGTTCACTAGGGACCATATGCATACCCTTAGGTCAAAACCAATAAATGCAGAAAAGGCAGGGTGTCTTGTGAAGAGTTATGTCATGCAAAGGGAGTGAAAAAAAGTTAAAGAATACAAACATTTTGTGGTTAGCATCTTGTCCATGTTAACCAAATATTATTAAATGCTGAAGTCAGACTTAAACTGTCACAGATGATGATTGTGTTTCATTCTTTCTTCTGAAATCAGTGAAAAACACACAATTAACACAATCTTCCTTGTTCAGAGGCAGTCAAGGAAGGAGACGAAACTGTTAATGGCCAGTTTTAAGCCAAAATGAAATGCAAAGACGTAAATTTTCATAACAGTTCAAAATTTATGTGATCATGATCAGTGCAAAAATAAACAGCTTGATAAACCATGACATAGTAATGGCAATGAGATTATCATGCCAGTTAGAAGCAAATCTATATTCTGCTTGTAGAGAGACAAGGCTACTAGTTAAGACTAAGAAAAGAGAGAACATGTCTGAATATTTCTGTAGTCAGAGTAAGTCCCACAAATAAGAGTGGAATTAGACCAAACGGTTACATATAGAAGGGTCTTAGGAAAAAAATAATCATAGAACCTGTGAGGGGTGTTACAACATTTTCAAAAAATGGATATTTATTCTTTCTTTGGCCTGATAGACTAATCTATACATTTCAGAGAAAAAAAAAATGGAAAGAGATCATTGTCTTTCTTCATATCTCTTCTGACTTGTGCTACCTATGTACACATATACATGTACACTTGTGCTACCGGTGTACATATGTACATCAGTGCTGAGAAAGCTGAGCTGCTGTCGTTGCTGTTTTTCATGCTGCTAGTTATAGCTAGTGCTACTTTGCATTCAATCTGTTTGGTTTTTAATACTGTCCTTTTCTTCTATTTACACTGTAAGGTCTTTGGGACAGAAACCATTCTTTTGTTAGAATATATTTATGCTGTAATCATTAGGTATACCATATATTAGATTAGGTATACCATATATTCTGCTTAGCTATATCACATATCCTTGCCATAACTGTATTTCCATTACATCAACATATAACATCTCTTAAACTGGGTCCCTCATCTGTGAATAAGGATTCAAAAACTTTCAGCTATACAACTAATAGGCATAGAAAAAATGGGAGAGAAGGAGACAGAAAAATGCATCTTGCATACACTAGCTGACAAATTTCTAAGATATACAATATCATATTTGTCCATATCCAAAGAATGCTCAGTTTACAATGGTTATGAAATCCGAAAATATTTTGTGATCTTACTTTTTGTGTAACAGTCTGCCTGGGATCTGCTGGAGGAAAATAACTGAGCTTTTTCACCAAATGGGTGAAAAAGAAGCATTCACTTGTGTTTGTGCTTAATAAACAGCAGAAGAAAAAAAAAAACTTGGTGATACAGATTTTTAATGGAACAATCAGCTTTTGTACAAAAGTGACATAGGAAAAAATTCTGTTACACTGAAAAAACTATCATTTAGGCTGATCTAAAGATCAGAACTGTAGAAATTATCTGCTATTCCAGAACCTATTAGACTTCTAGGGGCACTTCATAAAGCCATTGAAAAAAGTAACTAGTGCAGCTCAACATTTAGGAAGCTCCAGAGATCTAAATGCATTGTAACCCGAATCGGCAATGAAAAAGATGAGTAAAGAGCAACAAATCTCATCTGAAGCACTGTTGGCTGCACAGTGCCACTGAACTGAATGCTGCAAACAAAAGCTCCAGCATCTGAGTCTTGGGGAAGCAGAGCTCCAAGGTCAGCTTCACCTACTATCTGAGGCTTAAGAAGTGTTAAGATCAGAGAAAATTGTGACCTTTACGCATATGAAAGGCATAACAAAACCTGCCATTGCATCACCCGGAGGCCTGTTTGCGGTTACTGATAACCAACTGAACCTGTGTATTAATGCAGAGTTACCTGCCCTTCCAGGTCTTAACATAGCTTCTCCCACTCAGCTAGCAACAAATCTGATGCTTCTCTTATTGTTAGTTCCTGAAACAAGACTCCTGTAACATCACAGAGAGATGAACTCTATAGAATCAAGGGTCAGTTTATAAGCCTGCTAAGGCCGACTTCTTCAGTCAATGAACACAATATGAAGTCAATATTGGGATAGTCCCCCCAACAGAAGATAGAGCAGAAAGTATTGTATACTTGCTCTGTTCTTTGACTCTTCTCCAAGCATCTTCTGTTCACCACTGCTAAAGAAAACATATTGTGCTATATGGATTTAGGGTCTCGAAAGGACATTGACAGTCTTATCTCTCTAATAACTTTGTTATCTTTCTATACAGTAGCATAGCATAAGTGATTCTCTTTTTAAAATCTAACTTATCTTAAAAGGCATACATATATTTTGGGACAAGAGTAAACCTTGAGACAGCAAGGACTACAGTGCTTCTGCACATCATGTGGCATATTTCATGCGTCCTGAATCAAGCGCTGAAATCAGATGAAATCAGTAACTGAGCTGGAAGAATTTGGAGGCATTAAAAGATGGAGAAGTGGGAAAAAAGTAAGGTAAAAGAGAAGGAGAGGAATAGGCAGGAAGAGCATCTGAGGCAGAAAGAAGGGGTGGTGGAGAAAGAGAGAAGCTAGACTGGGAAAGCAGCCTGATTAGGAAGAAAAAGGGGCTAGAAGAGCCTAGCAGTATGTGAAACATCTATTTAAGTGTGTCATAGAAAGAAGTAAAGAAATAGCTACAGAGTAAGAAAAATGCACATGTAGACAGGTGGAGAGTGGGGTCAGAGTAAAAGCTGCATGAAATGAAGTGGAAGAGCAAAGCAACCTGAGAGCAAGTTACGTAGGTGGTCTGAAGGAATTAAACTTCTTAGTGGAGTAGAGAAGGGAAGAGGAGAACTGGGAAGGAAGATTTTCCAGGGGGAGCCTGGGTAAGAAGTTCCACTTGCAGTGAGTTTAGTTGATAATATGTGTGAATGATTGGTTTGAGAAGCAGAATATCAATATGCAATAGAATCCAAAGGAAATTTCATGTGTTTGCGTGTTTACCTGCTTTGTAAGGGAATGATGTGGAGATGAGAAGCAGTACTCTAGGAGTGAGAGGCAGTACTCTAGGAGGCTGAAGGGAGACCTTATCGCTCTCTACAATTACCTGAAAGGGGGTTGTGGTGAGGTGGGTGCTGGTCTTTTCTCCCATGTAACTAGTGGTGGAATGAGAGGAAATGGCCTCAAGTTGCCCCAGGAGAGGTTTAGACTGGATATTAGGAAAAATTTCTTTACTGACAGAGTGGTTACGCATTGGAACAGGCTGCCCAGGCAGGTGGTGGTGTCACCATCACTGGAGGTATTTAAAAAGCATGTAGACGTGGCATTGCTGGACATAGTTTAGTGGGCATGGTGGTGTTGGGGTGATGGTTGGACTTGATGATCTTAAAGGTCTTTTCCAACCTCAATGATTCTGTGATTCTGTGATCCTCTGAATTAGTGATGAAATAATTACTACATTTTTAAAGGGCAAAATATGCTTTAGGTTCAGGAATTTGACTGTGGACAGTATTGTTTAGCCATCCTTCCTGTATACAAATCTTGTCTTTTTTTGTGTATAACAAAATTCCTCCTTCCAGTGGCCTTCAGCTTTTTTTTCTTGTGATTGCACTTGGAATGACTGATTAATACAAGCTGCATATGATCTGAGACAGACATATCACCTATCAGTGGGCCTGAAAAATAATTGTTTGTGTTTTCCTTCTTCATCTTGTGATCATTCCAGTGTGCACATGCCCATCCCTAGGACTTTGGAGATATGATTATATACATCACCCCAAAATGTCTGGACTCTTTATGAGCTTTTATGCTGCTACTACAGGAGATCATCTACCTATGTATAAGTGTTAACATTTGAAATAAACAGGGAGTTCCCCACTAGAGAGAATTTTTTTTTTTTGCTTTTCTAATCTTTTCAACCTCTATTTTCTGAATCACAACTATCTAGGGGTCTGAATCTCAGAGAAGGATTCAAACAGCTTGACCTAACATGGTGGTTTTCAAGCACTTGGAAATTCCCAAAGACACTTGAGTCAAGATAAGTCCCAAGACTATTCTACAACAGAGCCAAAATTGGTTTTATGTTCTTTTTATGTTCTGGAAGCATTTTCTTTGTGTGCTTAGATGCACTACAATCTGAAGAGACAGGCAAATGTTCAGGCACCTAAACTCTCTTGTGATTTAAAGATGAATGGAGAGGGAATGGGCGGTCTAAGATCCCTCTTCCTAAGATCCCTAATAAGCCAGGAAAGTTAGTCATAACCAAATCCTCCTTTAGTCAGGCAGATTATATTGAGATCATTTATAAAGGTTAGAGTAGTGAGTAAGCTCATACATAAGTTTCTGGGCCCTGTTAACTGAATTTAGTTCTGTTCCTGTCTATTGCCGGCATACCAGGAATGAGTAAATAATCTGACCAATAATGACTAGAACTCTCCTTCTGCTTCTTCCCACTGGAGTTTCTTCCCACTGGGTTTCCTCCTGGCTCTTTATGGCTCCAAGGCTCTTGCGTTTCTGGTTCTCAGTGACCCATTTACAACTAGAAATAGGGGTATGCTCTTCCAGAAATGGTGGCAGGGGTCACCAGTCATAGAGTCATGTTGGGAAATGGGAACTGTGACATGGAGCATTTTCATGCCAAGGATATAACAACCCAGGTATCTCTGATGGTGCATAGTTTAGCACTCAGTGAGGATCATTAAGAGCGCTTTGCAGAGTGAAACAGTTAGTGCTGAGGACTCCATGCTGGTCTAGTCCCATGGACTTAATGTCATTTTTCCTCTGAAGTGGAATCAGCACTTGTGCCAAAATGTCACTGCTTCCTCAGTGCTTTCCTCAGTGCTTGATTCAAAAAGTCCCTAGGTGATATTTCCTAAATTCTATAGATACAAATTTTTGGACGTTTGTTATCTGTGGAACCTGTGGTCTACCAACAAGTCCCTTTCCATGAGATGTTCCCCAAATGTAGCATTTTAATATCTGATAATTTTCCCCTATACTACTATTACTTAATTCTCAAAAATATGTTTATATGTATAACAGGGTTTATATCTTTCCGTAATTTGTATTATATTGCAGAAATATTTTGCCAGCTAAAGAAACAAGAATGTTTTCCAGGGTTTTCTGAACTTGTTTTGTCCACAAGTCTAGTTTATCATCCATCTAATATGAGTTGGTTATTCAGACTTTTGGTACACATGGTATTTTTTACCTTATCTACTTGCTTTTCAAGAATTACAATGTAGGATCATAAAACTGTTGTCCTTAAAAAAAGGATTTTCTTTCTTTGTTCACCAAGATTAACTGTTCTTAACTGTTTACAGTGTCAAATATTGAAGAAAATACCAGATAATGCAGATCCAACTACATTAATAGTGATTGATCGTTCTTTTACATGCATAAAGGTAGCCTTCATTCATAAAGTAGTAAAATAAATCCTTATTCCTAAAGTTTATGCAAAGCTTAGAATAAACCTAATACCTTTCCTACACTCTTGCTTTTTTTTTTTCCTTCAGTATTCACTCTTGTTCTCAGGCCAACTGAAAATTATACCTTTCCCCAAATATATATTGGATCCTGTAAATATATCAGGAAAGTGATTAGGAAACCAGAATAGTGTAGCATGACATAAATGTTGCCTCTTTAATGCTTTCAACCTTCCTTTTGTAATAACAACAGTTCCTTTATCACTCACCATCCAGATTAGTGAGAGTTACAAATGTGTAGGCCAAGGAGTCTCAAGGGTTATAGAAATATAAACATTGATTTACCATGCCATCCCTTGGGAGAATAGTCTGTCTATAAGCCTGGTAAAGTAATAGGGAAAGAGATGCTCTGCTGTGAGAATTTCAGTTTGTCAGTGAACATTTTAAAATGTTTACTTGAGCTATCGAGCCGAAAATGCATTCCTATGAAAATTGGAAGTGACGGTAAAAAATACTTCTTGTAATAACATTTCAAAGTGCTGGTCAGATTCTTTGCTTACTTCTTCTTAAACTTCATTGAAGCTTATTCTCTACATATAAAAATAATGTATTGTAGCATCCAAGGCATCTTGAATGTAATTGCTTAGCTTACTTTAATTAATGTAACCTGAAATGTTTAACTAATCTGGAGATTTATTTGAAATAGTGTAACTGAAAATCAGATTTTGAAAACAAAAGGAGAAAACAGGAGTAGAAAGAATTAAGAAAACTTGAATTAATCTTGTTCTGTAGATGAATTTATTTTTGTTCCGTTATTGACTTTTCCTTGATCCTTACCAGTGACCTTAATTTTATTTGTGCAGAAGAAACAGTTTACCAGCTATATAGTTTGCTTTTAATGAGAACAGTAAAAAAATATCCACTAAGAAATTAGAAATGTATTTATTACTTTCCACTTTAAGATCCCAAAGCACTTAATAAACATTAAAGCTTCATCCTCAATCCTGTGATGATAAACACATTATAGATTTCTATTTATATATGGGAAAACTAAGCCACAGCATGCTGAAGTCAGTTGGCTGCCACCACACACAACATGTGTCAGCCTGAGCCAGCAAGAGAAACCTGGGGCCTGATCCTTCACTGTTTTGGTCTCTGTATGTAACTGCTGACACCTTTGCTGGGTGTGCATAAGGAACTGCTGGCTCAGAAAGTCAGCCTCTTGGAAATGTTTCATTCATTTCAGACTTGTGTAAGTAGTTACACCAAAATGCATGATGTTACGTGGTGACGAGACTCTGATCATTAGTGCAATATCTACCAAAAAACAGTTCCTCCCTGTTCTGACCCCCTCACACAAGATACCATAGGACTGTGTTCACTCTTTGGAATGCTTTTGCCTTATAAAAGTGGGATCTGCTTTTAAAAGAAGTACAACTGCATAGCCCTGTTTTCATTTCTGCATTGATTTTTTCACTTACTTGACTTTCTCCTCCATCTGAAATTTTTCAGTGAACAGGGAAAGAAGGGAAAAAAATGTCACCATTTTTTTAGATTTTAAAAAATGTTCAGGCAGGATAAAAATATCTTCTAGGTTTTTGTTTGCTTTGTTTATGAATCAAGAAATTTATAAATTGTCATTAAGACACAATAAGGCAGTTTAACTCAATTTAGCAATGAAATCAGTGTTTTTCCAAGCTATCAAGTTAGTGCCTTATTAAAATCCCAGCGGCACTGGAGTATCTGACGTGGGGAAAAAAAAGGTTAAACTGCATATCAACTACTGAAGGGAGCTGAAAGGATGTGGAGCCCAATTAAACCTTCAGCACTGCTCTCTCTCATAAACACTTGCTACTTTATTCCCTCTGGAACACATTTCAAGGCAGCTAAAGTGGGAACCCAGCAAGAACCTTTTCATGAGAGCTCTGTTATTGAGCCGCAGGTCCAGCCCAGTCCTTCTGGGTGAAAGGCTTCATACTCCCTCTCTATTAATCATCATCTGGCCTTCTAACACCTGGGACTGACTCCAACTCCCACTGTTGCTATATTGACAATATTCCCTGTTGATTTCCTCATTTTCTCAGCCAAGGCTAGAATGACCTCTTTAAAATTCTTTATAAACGTCAGTAATTGCCGCATCAAACTTCAATTCATTACTTTCCCAGGCCTCATGTATTTTGATGATATGAAAGTTGACCGCATTTACATGCAAATTGAAGTTTTATATTAATAAGGGCCAGTAAAAAGAGATTGCATGGTAATACTCCATTATGACTTTTAAATACATTTGCCCATGTCTCGACTTGGCATTAGCATGGTCAGACCATGAGGAAATCATGTTGGTCTGATTGCAATTTTGTTTTCCAATTGAAAGTACAATTTCATCAGGTTTCCCTGTCATTTCTAATAATGACTTAAGTTTGCTTGCTAAATTGAAGAATTTCTCCAGGCCTCTAGATGGGCTGGGAAACAGGTGAGGAGACAGCTGCTTCTATATGAAGTGCTTCATTATGAACTACCACTATATTCAACCCCATAAGGCTTGTTTGATGATAGAAACAAAATTACTGAAGGTCTAGTGCAGCTGAGATTGATTATCTTAAGCATATTAACTTTTAACATAAAACTTTGGAAGCACAACAGTTTATCTGTGAACAGAGTCTTAATACCCTGATCAAAGGGTCCTTAACCTTCTAGACTGCTATTTCATTGTTTGGCCTCAGCTTTTACACCCTGTTATACACTAGCAGGAAAAGAAATACAGCAACATTCTGCAGAAAGGGGATTGTGTATGTTAATGCAAAAACTCAACAAATCACTTTTCTAAACACATTCAGTTACAAATCCTAGAAAGGACGTAGTCACAATATCAAATCCATGACTCCATGCTGATGTCATTAAAAGAACATTTGTGTTATTGATTATAAAAATCTGATTACTTTTCTCACTGGACAATAAAGAAATTAAAAAAACTTGTGTCTCAATGACACTTTACAGTAGAATTAAAAAAAAAAAAGGGTCCCTATAGCTCTAATATCACAGATATTCCTATATGCTGTTCAATGTACGTTTTGAGGGTGGTTCCATAGAGACCGACAATGCTGCCAAAGAGCAAGAAATAACAAAGTACTTTTATAAAATGCAGTTTACCATGTAAATGTCCTGGCTGATGCAAGCCATGCTTAAGTAAAAGTATATGTGATATCATGTTGGAAATTCAACCAAAGATGCAGCAAGTTTATTCATGTAGAGGCTTTTTGTACTCTGAGACCCCTCAGGGTCAGTGAGATTATCAGGGAAGCGCATACATAGGGTCTTCTTTGTGCAGGCTCCTGCTTTCCAATATAATCTTCTAAGACAATAATAGGTGACATTCCTTGAATGTGCACATTTGTCCTTGCAATAATTTTGGAAATAGCTGATGTGATAGAACTGAACTTTGTGCTTGCTACTTAAAAATTAAGCTGTGACCCAACAGGACCATCTGCTTAGGCAGATCTCTCCTGTTTTTGCAAAGTCCCACAGAACTCTGTCAACTCAGAGAAGGATTCAGGCTCCCCTTACATGAATCCTTATGTGGATATTGGAGTTGGGGTTGATAGTTCAATGCCATTTATATCTCCTCAGAAGTGTGCCTTGCACAGGCCAAGTAGTTGGATGATAAAGCTCAATTGTTCTGTTTTTTAACAGAATTATTTTGCAGCTTGAATAGAGGGAGGTCAATGAGCATATGATAATACCATAACGTTTCTTATCAGTGCTTATAATAAATATTTACACTGGGAATTATTTAACTTATCATACCATGGTCTCAGTTACCCGTATTTGCTATCAAAATATGGTACTATGAATTTATTTGACAGTTCTGCCTTCCAAACAAAAGAAACAACAAGCAAATTGCTTGTCCTAATAAAAGGTCTAGTGAAAAGGATTATCACATGGCTAAAGCAATGACCAGCTCTTTTATTCCAGCGCACAAGAGACCAGTGCCTGTTTCTCCACAACCCTTGTTACCAGCCTGAGCATAATAGTCAAGAATAGAATGAGAGCTGAATCTAAACTCTTCTTTAATTTCAAAAGTATTCCTGGTGCTGCCCAAGTCAGCCTGAAAACTCAGAATGAGAAATCTTTGCATTCAGTGATGCTGACTCGCTCCTTCATAATCAAATACTGCATGCAGCTGTGTGGTCTGCATTTTGCTCTGCCTGGGAGCAGTTGGGGAATGGGTTTCTTGCCTCTGGAAAATCGGTTCTTCAGGTCTTTGAGAGGTGTTTTGTTTGTCTTGACAGTCTCTGTTATGGTAACTTGAAATAACAGCTTTGATAGTGAGGATATGGGTGCAGGAGTTTTTCTTTGGGAAAGTGCAGAGAATGTAATTATGTTTGATTTCTGCTGAAAGTGGTCTCCTTGTTTAAATAGAAAATAATTTATCTTGAAATACCTGAATAATTCTGTGTGTATAAATATATATGCATGTTTATAAAATGGCTAAAAAACTCCGGAAATCTTCCACCTGAAGAAATAAAGCCTGTAGATAATATATAACCTTGAAAAAGAAAGAGCACCAATAAATGAAGTGGTAATTCAGAATGTCTACTGACAATCACGGTGGATTTCAGGAAATCAGAATGGTTGTACAGTTAAGATTTAAAAAAAGATGATTACACAATTGTAAGTAAAGTTAATGAAGATGATAACTAAAACTGATTATTTCTCTCATGTGTTCTCTTTCCTCATCCACCACGTAAGACCATAAACAGGAATCCAAAAAGTACAACTAGTCTATATAAGAATTGGTGCCAAAGAAAAATGTAACAGGATCAGGTAAGTATTTCAGAGCCTAAAGAGAGGAAGACTTAGCTTGTCTGTGCAAACGCAGACTGTTATTAAAAGCATAAGAATATCCAGATATCATGAGTGAAGGCATCATTAATATATACAGAAAACTTTAATTCCTTCTCCTTGAAACTGTAAGCAGTGAAAGGCAGAAGGAACTGCTCAAATTGTTTTTTTTCAAAGCTATGTTAATACTCAAGAGAGTTGGCACAAAGTTAATTTCTTCCAAAATTTGTACCATGGACACATATTTCTGATTATATTTGTGAGTTTTTTTATGGAGATCAAAGACTTGATATGAAAATTCAAGGAATTTATAAAACAACCAACCATCGAAATAATACTTAACTATATAAGAAATTTAAAGGAAGATGGGAAAAAGAATACAACGATGGATATTAGAAATTAGAGCTGAAGGAAGAGTACACAACCTCACACCAAACACCAAAGTGGTCATTATCTTCAACGTGTGGTTGTTTGTTGCTAACAGATATTAGTGTTCTAGACTGAATGGGACCAAGTTTTTCTCATTTCTCCCCAGGTCAGGACTACTGCCTCCCACACCCTGTACAGAATTATATAATTTAATCAGAGGAATGGTTATTTCTAGATGTTTATTGTAATACTCACACCCCTCTGGAGATCAGTTCCAGAGCTCTGTTTCCTCATCAGTCCATTACTAACCCAAAAGCTGGAATGACACCAATAGTGAGGACTTCAGGCTGTGTGTCTGTCTGGTTTCTGAAATGTTTCAAATGACTGAGATACTGATACTGTGCTCAAACTCTGAAGACTGAAGGAGGAGTATGTTGTGTATTGTAGTTGCACTCTAGTATTTCAGAAACTTAAATGAAAGAGGGGTTAAAGGTTTATGTATGTGTCACCCTACAGCTATGCACAGGTTAGCAGTTTGGGTGCAATCCTATGCATTGCACCAAGAGACATGTGGATTACTTGGGCTGAATTAGGAGGAGATCGCTGGATCAAGGAAGGTATAGGGATAATGCCTTCCAAGAGACGGCAGAAGGGACTGTTGTTCTTCAGGCTGAGAATCAGAGATAGTTTAGGGAACCGTCTTCAGTTACATTAAAATAATATAACAGTAAAGTAGAAAGAAAGAAATTATTCTTAACGTTCATTGAGCATAAGACAAGTAAGGTATTAAACTGTAAGAGAAACCAATGTTGGAGAGTGGGGGGAAACACAAGAAGGTAGTGACAGCTAAGTGTTGGATTAGACTGCGGGAGGCTGCAGAACCTCCACCACCAGAGGTGTTAAAGAACAGGTTAGACTACATTTGTCAGGAAAGATTTACCTATAATTGTTTCAGTATCTGGTGATGGGAATGGATTACATGGTTCCACAAATGCTTTCCAGCCCCATCTGCTGAGAAGGAGTCTATGAATTTTTAGGCTAAAATCATGAGGAACACAAGTATTTATACACCCTAACTTTGATTAAAACTGTTTATAGTATCTCAAACATTTCTTACTATGGTTTCTATTACTTATTATGACTTCTGTATTAATTTAATACTTGTTTTATTCTGAAATCACATGACAGTCCTTCTTTATAATGGTGACTGGGAACTGTTAAATGTAACTTGAGAAACAAGTATTAATAGATTTTATAATTAACTTTGTAAAGGCTTCTACAGCAAAAACCAGTGTTATATGGTGGGAAGGAAGAAAAGGACTATAATAGGTTATACAAAACATTGTGTCCAGATTACCCCAACATCACCTCTCACCCTCCATTTAAAAATTAAAAGACCTGGGCACATATCTGAATATCTGAAGGACTATGTTGTCCTGCTATGTGTTACTATTGGTTGCAGTCTAGAGTAGACTTTCTTTCTCTTTTTTGGGGGGTGGAGGGGGGTGGGGTTCAAAGGGTTGTGGAGAAAAGCAGCAGTACCTGTATGCTGGTGATCCAAAATAGTAGAGTAGCAAAGTAGGGCAGAATAGTAGAGTAGAGAGGTAGAAGAATCATGAGAAAGTGCTGGATGGAGACAGCTGACCATATTTTACCCTTTGCCTCGATTCTCCAGAATATTCATTTCCATTTGAGTATATTTATGATAAGTGTATTAAAAGGTTGTGTGGGTTTTTGTTTTGTTTTGTTATTTTGGTTTTTTAAAGGGTATGAAGAGTAATAACAGTACTTGTTCCTTTGTGGAGGAAAGTAAGTGAAAGGATCTTTCATTCCCTGTCCTAACTCATGTATATAAGGAAAGTACCAGAATTACCCCCTGATACAGCAACAGGGAAGTATATAGTCAGTTCATATTCAGTTGAACCAGACAAAAGTTTCTTTAAGAGCAGTTGCTGTGGGCCATGGTAGCTATTCATTTACATTCATCAGGTCTTGTTCTCCACCTTACAACAGCAGTGGGTGAGGCAGACTCTACTGCAGCACCCTGTGCTTTTATTCTATGTTAATGCTTGGTTTTCTTGCCTCCCTGTGCTCCATCTGCATCAACCTCGAATGTGGAGTGGTTCTGGCATGATCTTTTTCCGAACAAACTGATGGGATTCTTATACTACTGCAGCCAGTTTTTCTCTCCCTTTTGTGTTGTAGAGAAAGATAAACCTTGCAGCTGCTTTTTGGTTGTTGTTTCTATACTCTTTTTATTTTTTTTTAATTCACATAAACCTTTATTCTCTATGGAAAGTTAAAAAAGAACCAGAAAAAGCTTGTAGATATCATATTTACCTATTAAACAAGACAGAAATCTGCTTATCTCCTTTATGACAAATGCAACTTTATTTTAAAGTATTTTGCAAAGGCCATGGCTATGATTCGTCACCTGATTATCAGCTGTAAAGGCTTTTATTAAATACCATCCCCTCATTCATTGTTTTCATATGAAAGTAGTAAACAATGACTATTGCATACATAACTCTTCAGTGCTGTAAAAGCAGAGGGCTGAAGTGTGTTGTCCTTCCTATGATATTTCAATTTAAACATGGCTGCATTGCAGTAATGTCACATCTCGTTTACACTGTGGACTTGGTGGGAGACAGGGATCATTACAGGGGGAACACTGAGAAAAATACATTACACACTAGTCATAACCATAAAAGAAACTAAAGAGAAAGAGACATACTGATGCACATGCAGCTTCTATAATAGAACAGAAGAATAGGATTGCACTGAGAAATGTACAAAGGCAGTAAGTTTAGAAGAGAGTTACCACTGCACTAAATTGTCAAGCTTGAGTCAAATGATATTACTTCTGACACCTCTGGCTACACTACATTGCTTTTGGATTCAGTTTCTCCACTTTTCTTTGGTTGTTGCAGTAAAGGCAATTCCTTTGTGCTTTGATTGTTGAGATTATCCTCTCTTATATAGCTTCCCCTTTCCCTTTCTTTCCCTCCTCTTTTCTGTACTAGCATTATGGGTGCAAGCAAAGATTATGCAGACCGCTGTAACATAGTCTATTTTTTAAGTCAGTCATTGGCTTAGATAGATAGCTGAAAGCAAAGAGAGTACTGTATTGTTCACATCATTCTTTGGTTTCATGATAATAAGAGTAACATTATTTATCAAGGACATCCACATATACAAAAACTAACTTCGGTAGACATCCCCTTTTTATGTGCCTATATGCTCATATATACTCTATAAGTGCCAGCAGAAGTATTACTCAGCTACTGCATTTCCCCCTTTTTTTCAAAGCACAGGTATCTTTCTATCCAAGTCCCCATTGTTTCAGATCAGAAAAGTTTGCAGCAGATGGAGAATGGACCCAGGTTTCAAGATTTACAGGAGAGCCATGAGCACACCATTACTAGAGTCAACGGCGTAATATGGTGGTTTTCTTAGGTAGATATCACTGCCTGAATGAACTTTATGATTGTTCTGGACTTGCATAGTTTCCATGCTGCAAGTATGACCAAAACCTGTTGTGATGGTCCTGCCTTGCATACCTCGCAGGGGGCTGACAAGGTGAGATCAAAATGGAGCTGTGAGTTCAAGAGGAGACTGTCTTTAGTGCCAGCTGAGTTTCAACAGCAAGTCAAAATCATATGGACCAACAGTCAAAAGGGAAGGAACAAAATGCCTGTAAGCCTGACGGGTAACCAGGATATACAGTCCTGCTGCAACTAGAGATGGAAGAACAGCAAAAGGACTAATAAATTGTAGGAGGCAAGGGGGTCATTAGCTAGGGAACAGGTATGACATGAAGGACTGTAACTAAACCCGCCTTACTTGCTGTGACCTCTGTATCAGTTGCAACCTGGCTCTTCAGTAACCTGTGCTGAAGGCTGAGCTATTTCAGCACCCTTCCTGAGATGTGCTGCATCCTCCCTTGGTAATCTCAACCAAAAAGCTTCATTCTCTATTGTCTTATGAGTGGAAAACAGCAGAACACACTGCATTACCAGAACTGGGAATGTACAGAAATGTGGGCTCTGTCCTTCATTAAAACTCTTCAGACTAGTCATTTTCAAGTTTGGTTTTGTTTTTTTTTTTACTACACTACACAGTAAGTTAAAGGTAGAATTATTCAGAAATTAGAACAACTTTTTCTTTTTAGGATACCAATGTATTAGTCTGTCAAAGGCTAGTTTGTTAATTCCTGGAAAAAGTAACCCAAAATCAGTGTTTTTTCAATGACTTACTAAAGGTTGAGGATTTTATTACTTGTTTATACCTCCCAAGTAAAATAGCCTTGGAAACCATTTTAGTAATCAGAAGAAAAACTATTTGTAGGAACATCCAAATTCTACAGAATGGGGTAGGCTAAGAAAGGAAAATAAGAGAATTAACTGCTAGAAGATTTGGTACATTTTTAATGAAGGCATTAGCTAGTTTAAGAACGCAGACATGTAATAGCAGACTAGTCATCAAATTCTGTCACTTATTATTACAGGCGCTGTATTGCATAAATGTTCTAATGTAATTATTGATGTCATCAAATAGTGTACTTTAACTCTCATTGATGTGTTTCACATGTGGTTTTGCTAATGGTTACTGGTGTACACTAATTTCCAGAAAAAATGTACTCTTCTCGTAGTGTATAATAATCTGTTTTTTCTGCCATCATTATTATTATTCTTTAGCATAATCAGTTCGTCTTCCTCCTTTATTTATTATGAGTATTTATTTGCTCTTTATTTTCAGTGATTGTATCATCTCATTTTTGGTAGACTAAATAAACTAAACTCCCATGCATTGGACAATGGATCAAGAAGCATAACTGTCCAAGACAAACAGGATAGCGGCTATATAGCACAGAGGTAGAAGATTAGGCCCAGAAAATAAATAGTCACGTTTATAAGCAGTTTTGTTTTCATCTTGATTATGGTTATTTCCAGTTTTATAAGTCTAACATGATACTTTTGTATCAATTTTGGTTTTCATTGTTTGTTTTGGGTCACATTGATTATCCCCTCCAGTAATATTCAGGCTCTGCCATCTTCAGTGATGCTTGCTCTGTAAATGAGTTGCAGTACACACAAACAGTGAAAAAATCTTGGCAAGTTTGGTTACTCAGAATCAATTTATATGATGCTTATACTGTTACAAAATATCTGCAGTTTTCTGGAATAATGGACCCGTATGGGCAGGTAGTGAACGAAACTAAAGGACAAAATATATACTGAGATAGACATATGGTTATCAGGCACAGTCTATTCCTGCATTTGACTGAACTTTCTGAAACCTTGTTAACTATCTGTTCCTTTCTCCTTTTCTCAGCTTCCTTTTTTATCTTTCCTTCTACAGTACCTCTTAGATCTTTTTGTGTGTGTATCCCCTCAGTCGGATTTTTCTTGTACTTACCTTGGCAGCCCCTCAGTACTGCAAACCCCTAAATTGTTTCTCCCTGTAACACTACATTAGGTAAGGAAGCAGTACCTATATATATTTTTTTTATTTCACAGAAGGGGTGGCCAAGCCTCATATGGCCATAGGGCAGAACCACCAAAATCCAAAGTCCTCTAGACCAAAACTTATAAAGTGCTCTTAAGATGGAATTGAAGTGCCTGACTTCAGGAGAAAAACTTGTAAAATAAGCCTTAATTGCTGATATAATTCAGGTGCCTTTTCTCTGCATTGTTTGTATTTCTCATCCCCACCAACTTGGCAACATTGGCTTAATATTATTCAGTTCTCCTCTTCCTCCCATTCCCAGACCAAGGTGGGTATAATTCCTCTCTGATACTGTGATATACAGAATATGATTCAAAAGATGGATCCCACAGCCACACTCTCCTCTGTTTTTAAAAGACTATGGAGAGCTGGTTGCTTATGCCAGCAAAAAGATGTGTGGTCCAAATAAGCATCAAGAAACAACTATCACTCTGGTAACTTTTACAACCTCATTTGGGCATCTCACGTTATGAACTGCAGTCTATGAGCTTCTCTATCCCCCATTTATTGCTAAATACCTCTAGCACTTAAATCAGCGCTCCTTCTGGAGTCCTCCAGACCAGGCAGTGTGTATATGTTAGGAGTCTGTGATGGGAAACCTTTGCTTGTACCCTGTACTGGGTCTGTTGGGGAAGGAGTTAATTTTCTTCATAGCAGCCTTTTAAATTTGTGACTGAAACAGTGGTAACACACTGATGTTTTAGCTGTTGCTGAAGGGTGTTTGCATAGCGCCAAGGCCTTCTCCGTTTCTCACTCTGCCCTCCCAGCGAATAGGCTGGGCATGGGCAAGAGGCTGGGAGGCAACACAGCCAGCGCAGTTGACCCCCAACTAAACCAAGGAGATATCCCATCCCATACCATATGATGACATGCTCAGCAATAAAAATGTCGAGGCGGGGAGCAGTCTTTTCAAAGCAGCTGTTGCTCAGAGACTGACTGGGCATTGGTCTGCTGCTGTGAGGTGGTGGGTGATTGTCTTTGCATCACTTGGGGTTTCTTTGTTTTTGTTTTTCCCTCACTTATTAAACTGTCCTGATCTTGAACCATGAGTTTCTCTTGCTTTTGCCCTTCTGATTCTTTCTCCCATCCTGCTGGGGGTTAGTAAGTGAGTGACTAGGTGGGGGCTTAGCTACTGGCCAGGATCAAGCCACTGCATACCCCTACTTGTAAAGGTGGACCATCACCAGTAAGTCAATTTTCATATTTTCCTAGTTGAAATGTAACATAAGTCCAGGACATGAAAAAAAGTATGGTTTTGTGTCTAAAGTACCACTTTCAATTAATAAGCTATGCTTAAATGGGTATCTTTGACCTTCAGAATGTATAGGGTTAGGGGAGATGATAGAGTCGTCTTTCTAAGTTGCCATCAGTTCAAATAGTACAGGATTGCAGCATGTTCCCCTTCAGCTACCTCTAAGTCATTCTCTGGTGTGGAAGATAATCAAGGGAATATATGGACTTCTGCACCTAATTTCCATTATAGAAATGTTCAGACTAGGAAGGACTACTGCAATTGCAACAGGTCTTCCAGCAATCAGGAAAAAGAAAAGCGGTTTAGCAACCCTATCTTATTTCCTGAAACATAAACACTATGCTGCCAATTCTGTTGTTATTATTAGTAGTATGAGTCTCACAGTCCTTGATATTTTTCACTTATGTTCCCAAGTGCTGTCATGAAAAAATTGTATCTAAATCCTAGATTATCCTATTTAAAATACATACATGTGTTTGTAATGTTAGGTGATTGCACCCCTTAAGTCTGAGGAATAAGTAACACTTACAAAATCTTATGATTTTTAACTTATTTTGCTGGCTGGTGTTTTGAAAATGTTTGCTATTAGCTATTTACTATACACTCTTTACTAGAAAGTCTTGTTTTCATAAGAATATTTTTTTAATGAACATGATGCCAGAGTATGGATAACTTTATAGTCACTTTCCAGTGTGTATCCATACCTGATAGGTGCAATTTGTTGATGAAATGTCACTGCTGGCATTCTCTTCTATACTTTAAGTGCATGGTCCACCTCTTTAAAGATACTTTAAAAACCTAAACCTCCTGAATTTTCTCACTTATGGCACTTTTATGATGCTTATGCAAGTATTTTAATATGGGATGTAACTCTGGTACATTATTGTCAATAGCAAAATGTCTCTAAAAGCTCTTGAGGATCTGAAGAGACATAGGCTTAAATACAATAGTGACTAATAAACTGACCCCATTTTGGACTTAAATAAGATGTCCCTGCTTATTGTTGAAATAATTCTATAATAATTCTATCTCACCTGTCAACAGTTATGGGTGTACCAGTCCTAGGATGCTTTTTGCTCTGCTCAAAGTCTGGGAAAGTTTCCTCCTCCATCAGTCTAGCTCTTTCTGACTTGACTTACTCAATGTCTGTACAGGAGGACAAGATTTAGCATTGATATTGTAGAAAAACTTGTATAGGGTTAAGAAAGTGGACACCTGGTTGTATTCCCTCAGTGCAATGGTGATGGCTGTATCCCCAAGCATTCTGTCTGTACTAGCCTACTTTGACACCTTTAGGTAGCTGGAAGGGCTTTTTAACATCATACAAATTAATCCAGCCTGGGGCTGGATCAGCTGTAGTAATGGACAGCATATAAGGGTTTTCAGGCACACAGCCATCTACACCTTGACAGGCTTGCTGCACTTCCAATAGTTTATTAAATCTTTGACAAACTTTAAAAGAGACTGTCAAGATGTTTCATCATTTTTTCTTCTTACGCCATTTTTAGTAAATTTATTGCACTTAAAAAATAGACATCCCTAGGCATAGCCCAGGAGCACTAGGGCAAGTTTCCTCGCTCTTCTGCCAACATGTTTCTGTCGTGCCCTGGAGGTAGCACCTGGATCGAGAGGGTAGTTCTGTTCTTCATTTCACTGGCCTTTCAGCTGACAGTATTAACCAGCTAATTAGTGATGATAGGAGTGGAGTTTTTTATTATGTAGAGGCATTTTATTTAACTTTTTTTTTTTATTACAGTTGTTTATAATAGTCCTTAGTATCTTACAACTGAAACTGTTTTTTTCTTATCATTCCATCACACACACATTCTGCTTTATGAGTATAGGGCTGCCTGTAAGTGTAAGGCTCCTAGCAGAAGGATTGTAGTGTTGTCTGTTTTAGAGAAAAGGGCATTTGGAGTGTTTGGGAACAAAAACAGATCTGAGAAATTATACACATGGGTGAAAAGAGCAAAACAGCTGAGGTTACTGTACCATTCCTAACAACATCTCTTTTCACTGCTAAACTGTGACTAGCTCCTGAACATGTTCTCTTTCCTTGTGTACTTGCAGGTATTTTTCTAATAGAACTAGAGCTGTTGCTGTTTGGGATGCATTATTAACTTTGTTGACTTTGTAACCTTGGAACAAGTCCATGGCCTGATGCTGTTTCAGGTGACAAGTTTTGAGCTTCTTATTGAGCTTTTATTGTCTTTACTCAGACAAAGGGCTGAAAAATGGAATGATGGTAACAGGTTGCAATCTTTCATTGACAGCATCCTGCTATCTTAGTTAAAAGTAAAACAGAATTCCTCACAGTTAGTTTCTTTTGGGAAATCTGGAGATTTACCTATACCCTCAGCAAAATCTAAGGTATTTTGGCTATTAGTAGTTTTTGGCTGTTGGGCTTATTAGTGGGGGTTTTAATACCCAAATCATCTGTGTGTTTCCATTCATCTAGACTTTTATTATTGTTTGTTGGTAAAGAAGTTCAGGCCAGACAACAAAGTACCTTTGTTGAAAAAAGTAAAAAACTGGATTTGTCATGGAATATATTATACAAAGCACTGAAAGTGTAGAGAGGAGTGGGAAGTTATAACACAATTAATGTATTTATGTATCTTTTGCTGTGTACACATAAAGAAGGCAGTACATGCTTTCCCCTAATGTTCACGTAATGCCTGGAGGCTGGGAAGCAAAAGAAGGGAGATAAATGAAGAGAGACGGAAGAATGCAAATTGGCTACAAGGCAAGTTGGTGGTTCATGATCCTTGCTTTGACTTTGATCTAGTCTCATTAATGAGCAATTTTGCAAAGCTGCAAGGATTTCTCTGGTTGCAAGACAAATTCAGCTTAGGTTGCCCATGCAGGTGTGCATGGGAAGGAATGACACAAGAAGTCTTCTAGAATGTACGCATTCTTCCAAAAATGTATTAATCATTTCAGTTTAATAACTTTAACTATTGTGGCTGAACATCACTTCAAGACATGAAGGATCAGATGTTAATAAAAGCAGTTATGAAATGTAGTGCTTAAAGCAAAGAGGAGGAGAGAGTCCAATCCACTGCGGAATGCTGAGAAGATGCAAAACAAGGTAGCTGCCAGTATATTAGGTTATTATTTTTCAGCTGAGTCATCTGCAGCAGTGGAAGAGTGCTTGCTTATGATGAAAATAATAAACGAAATTATCAACAACCTCCAATTAATGAAAACATCACAACTCCTTTCATATCAATAATCATAAGGATGCTACCTAGGAAACTCTCCCTTGACTTTAACATAAATCTTGCTACTTATCATCTGGAATGTAACATTTATGGTTACAGCTAATAAGGTCGTGAGCGGCTAGTGTCATCATGATTCCTATAAGCATTTTGATCCCATTATCTCGTTTGAGGGTGAGTTATGTTACATGTACAAGACTCATTAGCTGTCTGCAGTCTTCCCTTTAGCTAGAAGAAAGTCTTACCTAAATCAGTTCCTGAAGTTGTTTAACATTGTTGACTAAAGTGTTGTGACCCTTCCTAGAAAGTCAAATGGAAAATATCTCTTATTCTATGCCCCCTAACTCTGTACAAAATTATCTCCGTCAAGAGATCCATTTTGAAGAAGCAAGTAGGACCCTGCATGCTTGTGAGATGGCCAGGGAAAACTGAGAGAACTTATCTTTCTTTGTGGTGTGTAAGATTTTGGCATAAGACCGGAAAAGGAATCTGTGCAAAAGCTTATCTGATTCAAGTAGAGGCGTAGGAGGTAGGTATCAACATATGCATCTATATACTTGACACAGGAAAACAGGAGTGAGTGTGTGCAGGAATGGAATTGTCTGATGTTTGCTTGGGTTTTTTTGTTCATACAAATTAGCATAGTTAAATATTGAATTAATAAAAATATTTATGCCAAAAAAGAGTCGTTGTCAAAATTTCCTACACACAATCCAACATCTAAAAGCAAACAAGGCACAAATCCCACAAAAACAACTGTTTTCATTATACGGATCTGATTTTCTCAGGCCTTCTCCATCACGTACTGTACAAGACAAGACATTTTAGAAAAAAAATATGATGTGATCATCTAATAATTCTAAGGTGATTGTAATACAAAAATAGGGAAAAGGTGTGTGTTTGTGAAATACCATCTCTGGTAGCAGTTCTAGTCCTGGCCTTTCTTAGCTTTCAAGTACTGGAACTTGACATAATACTAGTATTTTAAACATTTTTAAAGTATTCATACATACACAGTATTAATGTCTTCTTTTACCATTTGAAACATGGCATTTCTAAACTGTCTTTTGTTTAGTCGATATTTGTACTACATGCTCATTTTAGGGTGTCTTGTAGCTATCTCTTAATCATCTATATTTAATCTGATTAGATGGACAGATCAAATTAACTTTTTTATCAGACTGCTTCTTTTAATTTTTCCAGAATTACATATTTTAGGCTAATTTGATATTAATTATATTCTTCTTTATGCATCAAAATGAACAAAGTTAACCTGAAGAGCAGCAGCAATACATTTGCCACCTAAAATAGGGTTCTCCTAGTAAGTAAGTGGATGGGAAGAATTCTTGGATTTCATGATGTTGAAGCTTAATTTTCTTTCTACTTATTCACTGATCCTTTCAAAGTAACCAACTGGAAGGGAAGAAGGTGCACAAATGTCAATGAACCTGTAGTCCCACATTGCAGAACATATTTGCTAGTTGTTCTGTTATATGAAGATATCCGTTATCACAGAATCACAGAATCACAGAATCATTAAGGTTGGAAAAAACCTGTAAGCTCATCAAGTCCAGCCATTAACCCAACGCCACCATGCCCACTAAACTATGTCCAGCAATGCCACATCTACACGCTTTTGAACACCTTCAGTGATGGTGACTCCACCACCTGCCTGTTCCAATGCTTGACCACTCTGTCAGTAAAGAAATTTTTCCTAATACCCAGTTTAAACCTCCCCTGGCACAACTTGAGGCCATTTCCTCTTGTCCTATCACTTGTCACTTGAGAGAAGAGACCAACACCCACCTCTCTGCAACCCCCTTTCAGTTAATTGTAGAGAGCGATAGGGTCTCCCCTCAGCCTCCTCTTCTCCAGACTGAACAACCCCAGTTCCTTCAGCTGCTCCTCATAAGACTCGTGCTCCAGACCCCTCACCAGCTTCGTCGCCCTTCTCTGGACATATCCAAATGAAGACATATGAAAAATGACAATATGCTCATTAAAATACTTTATTTCCTCAAAATTCTGCAAACCCATTAACTGATGTTTATGTTGAGCCATCATATGTACTTTAATTTTGCAGAAAGCTAAGCATCTTAGCTGTACTTCCCTATGCATTTAATTTAGATTTCACAGTCATACAGGCAGACTATTAGGAAAACACAATCAGCTAAGTGACAGACATATAAACTGTATTATTGCAAAACTTTAAATGCACAACATATGGCTTTACTTATGAAGGAGATTCTAAAATGCAACCATTATTTTTATGAAATTGAACTCTAATCTTCATTTGAATAGAGCACTTAATAAGTGACTGGGGCTGCTGGAGTATTAAACTGGAGACTGGAGTACTGAATTCCATTTCTTTCTCAGCAAGTAGGAACTGTTGAGAAAGGCAGCTTCTAGATTTTTCTTCAGTGATATTCTTTTTAGCTGCTCTTATCAACAGGTAGCAGTATGACATACTTTGCACTCCACAATAACTGGTGGAGTACAGAAATCCTTCAAATATTAGCTGATCAGTTAAGACCTAGATAGTGACACACCATCATTTGAAAACAATTTTAAAGATGATCAGCAGATTTTTCTAAACAAAAGAGTTAGGAAAGCAAAGGTAAGTGAACTGTAAGACAGCCTTCTTGGGATAATCAGTCAGGAATGCACACTATAATCTAGAAAGGTAAGGTTTGAGCTTTGAAATGTATCTTCCAGGCTCAAGTGACAGAGGATGAAAATCGTAAAAGCGGTAAGCCCAGTCCTGCTGCCACTCAAATAAATAGCAGAACTAGTATTTACACTTATTGTAGTTTGGTCCCTAGAGCTTTCCCTGCTCATAATGCCACCTGCTAGCAGATCCGTGAATTGTACCAGCCAAGGGCAGGTGATCCTCCAGAGGACTTACTCTTCTTCTGATGTTAGCAAGAAGAATCACCAAGGCACATGCAACTACACACTTTGAAAGAAAAAGACATTATATCAATCTGTGGATTAATATGGAACTGCCCAAGACAGGCAGTGAGGCTAATGAGATGCTGATACACAGGACTTGATGTGCATGTTTTCTGGAACATGAGTACCTGAGGGTCTTGGTGAAGAATTAAGGGAAACATCATACCAGATTTACTCAGCAACTAAGGGTATTAGTCCTAAGATTGAAAGGGGTGCAGTCAACATGGGTCTTTCTGTCTTTATTGGTCTCAAATCTATTAATAAAAACTGTTTTATATGTATAACATATATTAGTACCCCAAACCTCAGTAAGATAACCATTAACTACAGAATTTTCTCTTTTTCCTTCACCTTTATTACTAAAATATTAAAACAATGAGTTTGACAGGCTGCATAATCAAAGGCTGTTTGAATTAATCTGCCTTCAGAAAGAGGTAGAGAACAAATTGCAGTTATCTCTTTTAATATAAAAATCATCAGACTAAAAACCGTCATTGTAGAATGAGTTTCTTTTTAAAAAAGATATTATTTATTAATGTATCTCTTCCTAAACAGATTATGATTACTCTTCTGAGTAATTTGTATTGTATTTTCAGCATGAAAAATCTCACAGAACCAAATGATGATACACTATCTCTTGTTGTGCCATAAATGCATTGCTGTTATTAATCTTTACTTTGGCAGCTGTTGAGTTTAAATGCTTACCTAGGAAATGTGTAAATAATGCCTGTATTAGGAAAGATTGACACCCATTATAACCTGTCTTCCAGTTGGCATAAATGATATTAAATTATAAGTTAACTCTGACTGCTTTAATGATTTGCATTGAATGGACAGGACGGGCTTTGTGAGCACAAGGTCTGGCAGACTCAGACACCAATGGTGATCAGAAAACCAGGGCTCTCTTCCGAATTGTGGTGGTAGTCTGTTGTATTACGTATGCCTCACATACAAAGTAACTTATTTCAGGAACACACTGGCATAGTTTCTGAGCACTTTTAGGTCCCTTTAGGTTCCCACTGAAAGTATCTTGACTCAGTTAAATATGACTGAGTATCAAATGCATAGGATGATTATACCTGGCCAAGCCCCAGCAGCTGTTTTTTTCCAGTCAATTACAAAGTAAGATATGTGAGAAATGACTTCACCTATTCAGGCCAAAAGACTGGAAATCTCAAACTTCTCATTCAGTTTTAAATTTCATGAGCGTTCATCCTCCCTCAGACAAAAAGAAAACTACATTTGGATTTTAAGGATGCTTCACCATATAACGAAATCTTCCAGCTCCTTGGCCAGTCGCATTTGTGACCATCACTGACTGTACAGTAACTTATCACCTTACTATCTTTTTCATTCATAAGTTAATGTAATTTTAAGGATTATTTACCTGTCTCTTATTGTTCAGCAGAAGTTAGGAAATGCCATAACATTTCCTCTAGATGTCCCTTACACATTTCTGATAAACTTAGGTTGTGTTTGACATATTTGCCATGGAGACCATAGGATAGCTCATAAACAAAAAGATAGGTAGACCAGTATGTCAAATATTTTTGGTTTTTGTTCTTTTAAGGTAATATGGTTTGTATTCCAAGTTTCATCAACCGAATGTAGTTCTTCCACAATTTTAAGATCAAAAGTATATGTTTTTCACGTGGATGTGGAGAGAAATGTCATTTCTTTGATAAACAAAACGAGTGGGAAGGTACACCAAGACTTCCTGAACTTTTTTACTGCAGCTTCTTTTTCTTTTAAAATATATCTACATGATGCAATATACACTGTGTGTAGAAGAACAGCGTCTCGCACTTAGCATGTGCTTATCTCTCCCAAGGATTGCACTTGAGCATTCCTGTTAAATACTTTAGTAATCAGTTACTTTACATCCTATAGGCTTTGAACAACAATGTGAATATTCATATTCAGTAGTGGGAAGAACCTGCTTTTAGAGATTTATTTTCTTGATGGTTCATAACAAGATATACTAATCTTGCAGTTGTTTTGTGTGTGCATGTGTATATGCGTGTTTGAGTGCACATGCATCCTGAAGGTTTGTTTTAGTTCTCTTGCTTTTTAACCCGTAAACATTAATTGAACCATAGTTGAAGAAACAGATGTACTGAATAGGATAAATATGCATTTAATTGGATTTTTTTTAAATTACTTTTTTTTCTCTCACTTATGAGTAATATGCACAGAATATCCCTGTGTTTGGCTATAGGCTTAATTACTAAATCTTTGTTGTGGTAAAAATTATTATTACGTTGATTATAAGACACAGCGTGAGAACACAAATTTAAATCTTTATACTTTTTTTTTTTTAATTTATTCTTAGACTTATAATTCACTCCCAGCTTTCTGTCTGCCAATTTGCTTGGCTTCAATGAAGTATAATTAGTTCAAGTAGGGCATAAAGGTATACATGCCCACAACAATACCATTTTTACAAAACAAAAAAGTGAAGGCCAGATTGCATTTTCCTCTTCCCCCTGGCACCAGGGAAAAAGAAAAGGAAGAGTGATTCTTCCTCATCAGTCACAAATACAGGCAAAAAAACCCCCCAAACCTAATATTTTATCTTCCAAGTTTATCTATTCCTCATGAAATATTGCTATAGACTTTTATTTTACAAGGTTTAGTTTATTAAATATGGTGCTTCTTATTGGTTCCTGATACTTTCATGGGTTTATGCAGTGCTTTAAAAATAATTTCATAAGAGAAAAATATTTGACTCATTAACTAATTTTAATAGAATTCAGTTTATATACTTGAGTGATAACTAGTTTTTTAATAAAACATACTTTAAAACAAAATTCTATAACACAGTAAAAATGCATTTTTCATCATAGGTACCAATGTTACAAATGTTTCTTTCCATTAGTACTGCTCTTTTTCTTTTAATTCTTTTTTTTTTTTTTTTTTACATCTCATGTTCCCAGTTTCACTTTAGATTAGAGTTCACAGTTTTGCCAAGTGAGTGAAAAGTAATTCTCATATTTTTGGTTTTGCTTGCTTGTTGATTAAGTTGAAACTTAATTCTAAGCAAAAAGGGATGCTTGCTGGAAACTTTCATGAAAAAAAAAGTGCAGGTTTTCACATGTACTATTTTAGCATGTATTATACAGCTGGTTTTGAACACATCCTTACATTCATCACATGAGCTGATTTAGGGTTTGTGCTGAATAGGCATCTTTTGGTGTTTCAGCTAAATATAATTGAACCAAAGACAAAGTGCTGCATGCAGAGTTTACATACAGTACAGCAGTTTATACAAACTGGCTTTATAAAGATTGGTCTGATAAGAATAAAGGAAGATATGACTCAACTTTCATTCCGTCTCAGAGAGCGAGAAACGTGGAAAGTTTAATGCCAAACTGTGAAAAGATTCAGTAAGTCACCGCAAATCACTTCTACTAAGCCAAAACTGGGTAATTTACACAGCACTTTGTGATCTTCAAACAGTTTGCAGCGTGCAATTATTCATGCCACAACATGGGGCCACAGCGTCCAAGCTGCCTGTTTGTTCTACAGCTGAAGCAGAGGTGTTTGAAAACTGCAAGAGCCTACCAAAGGCCCAGAGATCATGGCTAATGTGACACCCCCAGGCCTAATCTTCTTAGAGCACTGGGATAAAATAAGTATCCATTACAAAATCAGCCTTCATCCTGCCCCCTTCTGTGCTCTGCCACTCTGATAGCCAACACGGAGACAATTGCATGATTCTGGGCTTAATCAGGTATTAGGAGCTAATGCAGTACGAGAAGAGGCTAATCTCCATATTTACTCCATCTGTACTTATGGACCTGACTTGCCTGCCCCTGATAGATCAAAAGGAACTGGCAAAAAACAGATTAGAGATGAAGAAAGGAGAGAGAGGTCCAAGAAGTGCAAGAGGCAAAATTCTCTGCTTTCCTCAGTTGTGTATATGTGTATTAAAGCCATGTGGTCTAATCCCATGGAAACACTTTCCCTTGTATTTCTTTTTCTTCTCCTCTCCACCCCCACCCTCTGGCCCCATCTTTAAAAATGGAAATTGCCATAGCAGTTAAAATTATTGATAAGTGTACCATGCCATTTCTAAGGATCCACACTTACACAATTAAATCTGCTGCTTTCTCTTTTTTAATACGGATTTCACTGAGCTCAGTTTATTATGGCATTTATTTATGACTGATACACACATAGGACTCTCTTCTGGGTTCATCTTGAAATCTGATGAAAAACCCATAGCTAGGCAGAACTCATTAATTCCAGGTCTTTGTAAGTGGTCTTTGTAAGTGCTACACAGACAATGTACCCTTCCATGACCTTAAGTTAAAATGAGTGTGAGAAAAGAGATGAAAAAAGTGCCTGGAAAATTAACTATTTTCCTTTTAGTGACTCAGAAGTAACTGGTTATCTTCTTTCTGTATCTTATCACCTACAATATCTTGGCATTCTCTTTTGAAGCTTTTGCTACAAGCAGGTACTTATGATTCCAGAAACATGGACAGATGGGTAAGGAAAAGAGAGCAAAGGAAATTCACACACTCGCCACTGTTGGCAGTCACCTGCTGTTTGTAAACAGTGACATGTGGCCACCAATAATGACCTTCAAGCTAGGAGGGGCATGTACTAAACTAACTCAAACGTTCTGGTCACCTTGGGTTGGTGATGAACAAGTTTTATGAAGGTGGGATGCATTCCTCACCAAGTGTGGAAGAAGCCTGCACTCAAAAGAGAGTTCAGAAAAGCTGAGAACATTTCAAAGGGTGCACTGTCCTCCCTTTTGGAAAGCTGACGGACTCACTGTTTTTTTGACTCCTTACAAACCCCAAGTGGTGCCAGAAGAGAGCTGTGTTGCTGCTGATTTTTGGCAATGGAGCTCACCTCATTAGAGTGGATTAAGTCATGATGCTGAGAAGGATAAAAGGTGAAAAGCAAAAACAGTGGATGGCGAACACAGAAAGCTCAGAGTGTCATTTGTATGCTGACACTATTATTGACTAGAGCCCATGTGGTTCACACTTTTCAATTACCGTCTGCTAGAAAGGTGGCCCATAATTGCAAAGGCTGATGCCAGTGCACCAAATGTCAAGGGAGCCTCCCTAACCCTCATCACCTTTTCTTGATGCTTGACTTGAGGATGTTCAAAGGCAAAAAGCCACAGCCTGCAGATCTCCCTGAGGAAGAAAAAGATGCCATTTAAAAAAAAAAAAAGATAAGACAAAACCCCAACAACTCAACCCCCCTTGTTTAAAAACCTAGAGTTAAATTCATTATCCTGTGACCTTATCCTTTACCCTCTGTATAGCTAGGACATCCACCAGCATCGGGGAGAATTATACAGTGAAGATTCAGGGCAGGATTGGGTTTTTTAGTTTTGCGGTGCTGAAGTTGCCCAGATGCTGAACAGCACAGACCTGATGTTAGTGCTGACAGTGATTGCCAGAGATGCTCTTTCACAAGATTTTTAAAAGATGGAAAACGGGCAAACTTAGTTTTCCTCTAAGCTCCAGTAGCGATTCTCACTGACAGCACCGTGTCACTGTTACTGAGATGCATCACTTTAGCTGGCATTGTGTCATCCCTGTGGGTCCTAGAATAGCCTGTGCGCTATTGCCCCGGTTTATTTAAAACCTCAAATGTGCTTTATTATACATCTTTATTTCATTACACGTTATTTCTTTAAAGCTACAACTAAAGTAGATATTGAATAAAAATAAAGAACAGTAGTTAAAATACTTGATGCAAACTTTCTCAGCAAACTCAGAGCAGGTCCAAAAATTCAGACTTTTTTGTCTGGGAATTTTACTGATGGATATCACCTTGTTTGGCTATTTGAAATGTTGTTTTGATAACTACGTTTCTTATCAGCTGATAGATGGTGGAAAATTGTGTATACGATATTAGAAAATATATATAAATCTATAAGATCAATTTTTACAGAAAGTTACTGTCTCTGTTTAGAAAATACATTTTTTGTGTGCTTGAGAAATACTATGCCTTTGTTTCAAATTCTTCAAAATACAGATTTAGATATATGTAATTTTTATATTTAGATAGACTTTGTTTCATAGGCAACTTTTTTTCTTTTTAAAACAGTTACTGCAATAATTGGGTCAATTCCTTGAATCAGTTAGAAGAGCATTTAAGAGTTTAACATGTTAGTACTAACATCACTGGCTTTTGAAAAAGTGGGATACACTGCCTTTGTCATGGAAGAAAAGACATCTTTGCCCTTCTAACTGGTTCTTCTCTATAAGCATGCCACATATTGGTGATTATCAGGTTGATTCAGTGCTCAGTCATTAAGCCAAAGTTATCTTTTAATCTTTTTTTCAAATTCATCAGCAAAATTCTGCTGGAAGAATAGATTTGTTGACTAAGCACTATACTGAGATTTCTTAGATCCTGATTTCAAAGCCCAGAGACATCAAGTCAGTCTTCACTTCCAGTGAGAGAGAAATCAAACTTGATTTAGATCTTACCTGACGAAGTCTTAAGTAGCTAAAATTGCACAGATTTGTTGAATTAGAATTAACTCTAAACTGCATGGAAATCTTCATTGAGTTCTATGACCAGATGGAATTTTCATGTATTTGCTGTTTGTGAATTAAAGATAGTCCATCATACGGTCTGACAGCATAATCTTATCACTATCAGAGAGGATAGCAGACAAAATTTTCCCACCAAACTTTGTGTAACCTATGTTCCTGTCCCCTTTGTCAGAAGAGACTTTATTTTTTAGCTTTAAAGCAAATTTAGTTTTGTTCAAATGAAGAGGTTTTACTTGAGCACAGTAATTGTACTGTTTTTTAGTTTGCAACACCAGCTGTAGGATATATGTAAATGTACAAATTGTTTTTGTCATCAAGAAATGTGTAAATCTGTTCACCAAACCTTGAAGACTTTCATTTTAGAGTGAGGTTGCTTGCCAATACTTTGTCTTAATTTCCTTCAAAAAGGGAAAAATATATTTAAAACTTTTCTGAAGAACTTTCTGTAAGTCAGATTGTACTGTTCAAAAATTTTGCAGCTTTATTTTTTCTTTTCTCATTTCTCAGAACTTAACTGTTCAATATTTTGGGGAAATCAGGGGTTCCTAGAGTCAAATTACTTGTCTGACTTTCTCAGACTTTGACCCCTGCTATCAAGTCGGTTCACGTCAAACTTAATGTCTACTTTTTTCTCTCTGAGGAAAAGTTTGATCCGCCAGTCTCCTCTCCTTGCTTCTTTACAGTAACAGCTTTGTAAATATGCTAGAAATAAGAAATATTTCTAATTCTCTTATTTATGAACAAGTTGTGAGCCAATACCTTATCAAATGCCTTACGGTAATATAATTCCAGAATACAGGTACTTTGACTTCATCAGTGATGATGCTGTGATCTGGGCAAAGAGATGGTATGCTAAACTTTTTGAGTCAACTTTCAGAGAAGAAAAGTTGACAGCAAGAGAAGGGAAAAACCATGAGAAATTTTATTATTGTTCTGCCTTGGATATTTAGTGAAGTATATTAAAAAATACATAGAAGTTAAATAAACACTGTAACATGGAACTCAGACGTAAGGTGAAACCTGAGGAGCATCCTACTCTGTTCTTACCTCATGCAGAGTGGCAGATGCAGCAGCTCCATGTGCTAAGAAGTTTCCATAAGAAACAGTTGGGGGAGGACATTTAAAACTTGGGCAAGTATTCAAAACTGGGAAAGTATTCAAAACTCTGAGCCTTGTAATCAAAATGTTATCTGCTTCCCCAGGAAGGAAATTAATTTGGATACCAGCTCAGAGTCTGGATGCTTGGCTTTACCTTTAGTAAAACATTGTCTCAACAATTTTATGTTTTCTGACTATATGTTAAAATCCCATGAACTTTGCCTTATTTCCAGTTTTGAAGTCTATCCCACCTGAAATAACTGTACCTTTACTTTACTATTAGACATTTTTCTTGATAAGAAGGCTAACGGAAACATTTCCAAGAAAGAATAAATTACAAATTGGTCTTCATTTATTTATTTTTTTTTTTTCAACAAGAATGCTTATTGTTTAAAATTTGTCTCAGAATAATTTTGGTAATTAAATCTTGGCCTACCTGTGACAAATGAAACCTAATTTTGCTCTGAAGTTAGACTTAATTGGACATATATATTATATATGTATTATCCTTAAATGGGTGAGTATAATCCCTGGGTTACCATATTGTTTTTTTCATATACAGATTCAAAAAATATTCCTAATCTAGGCTGGAAAACTGATTTTTGTGAGTATTGATTGCAGTGAATGACTGTCAGGAGACGTATGCACAACGGTGAAAGTTCAGCTTAAAAGAATTCACCAGAAGTAAGTTCAGTTGCTTTTTTTCCAAGCAAACTTTCCTAGACTTTTTTGAGGTACTGTATTTTTTCAGCTTTGCATAATCACTTCAGCAGCTAGCCTAATAATTTGTTCTCTCACTCTTCTTCTGTAAGTTCTAAATTTTAGGTGCTATGAAATTTGATACTCAATCCAAGTTTAGTTACCAAATGTTTTTGACTGTCAGAGATGCTGGCTGCATTCAGTGGCTACTGAATTCCAAGAGAGAAATATAAATTCAGAATTTCTAAGAGTCTGGCAGTCTTCAGGTGTTGCGTGGATTTGTGTCCCCCTGTAGCCTGGAAAGATGCCTATGTTGTTATGCTTCAAAAAAGTAACTTCTGGTCTGCATAACTGTGGATAAGCAGTGATGATGAACTTTTACAGAAAAATCCCATTGAACTGAACAGGGAAGAAATCTATAGATTTCCTTGGAAATCTAATACATTTTCATTAGATTGTTCTGAAAGTGAAAAATGGAGTGAAATTTGTGCTGTAGGTGTTGTTTCTTCAAAATTAAGCAGTAGAGGGGATATTCTAAATTTCCCATTCAGCGCTATAGTATGGTTCAAAGAGTCCTTAAAAAGTTTGTTTTATTTTCAGTTTTTAATGGTGAAGTCATTAGAATGGAAAAATAATTCCTTTTTCTCAAGTCCCAGCTTATCACTTCTGAATAATTAAAGCTTCTTTTGCTTTGAGATAACTGCACTGATACTATACGGCTATGGAAAAGACAGTTTTCAAAGGAAGGTCATTGACAGTAAAAAGGTTTACTATTCCGTGTATTTGCCCCTAATATTTTTCCCTTTTAGTTACTAGCAGCAGTGTCATATTAAATTACTTCCCCCTTTAAACTGTTAAGTGGTGCTAGTTCAGTTTTAGCGGTAAGTCGCCAGCAGACTCGGGGGAGAAGTGCTATCTCCTATGGCCCTGAAAATTGATATTGAACATGGAAGGAAAAATCTCACAAGCTGATAGCAATTAGCTAAAAAGGATTTGCGACTCTATGATTCATCACACTAGGGGATCAAAGTCATTTACAGAGAGTGTTTCTACAGTCCCTGCCTGCTGCTCTAAAGATATACCTCTGTTTATCTCTCACACTGCAGTGTGACATTTCCTTTTTTAAGAGCCCATTTTCTTAGAAACATAGCACTGGGCTGCTGCAGCACAGGCAGTCTTTGATTCTCCACTGACTGCCTAAATGACACGATGGCTCTAATGGCACAGCTTTAGCAGGAGCTTGCAATGGGAATTGGACTTATTATTTACATAAATGGACTAACAGGTCATGTCTGGTACTTGCTTGTAAAAATGAGGACAAGGTCTTCTTGTGGCAAGAGGTGTAAGGCAGGCCTGTGGTTCTGGAGCTCTGTGGAGCTTTTATGATTTCTTCTTCAGGAGGAACACTAACTTTCAAAATTAAACATCACTTTCCATACATGTTTTTAGAGAGAGAGAGAGAGAGAGAATATATAATTTTATCAGAGGATTAAAAGAAACATACCACAACACCAAAGACTTTTTTATTGAACAATTTTAAATTTTTAAGAGAAGAATTATACTCCCCTGTCCTTCTAAAACTCACTCTAACATTTTGAAAACTGTCTCATTTGCAAAATATAATTTTGCTTTTATAATAGTGTGATATGGAAGAAAAAAATAAAGAAAAAAAAACCTAAACAACCACTGCATTTTGCTGTTTCCAGGACCAAAGTTTCCCTGTTATCTCAGTAGTAAGAATTGGATTTGTTTCTCAGAGCCACAACCTGAAATCATGGAAATCTTGTAACTTCTGAAGACATTTTGTTCACTAAGGCTGGAAACACTGACCTCCTTAGTGGAAGGGAAAATGGAGTTTATTCAGTGATAATGTTGTTATAGGCTTCCTCAGGCTTATTTTGGTCAGAATTTTACAAGAGGGCGAGATTTTCAGTAGCCTCATCCTAACTGCTGGTTGTCTCACTCCTTTGATAGTGAGTACTAAACATGTATAAAAAGTTCACAATGATGTGGCAGTGTTTACTCTTACTTGATAACTTCTAATTAATACTGATTACTTTTGTTGTGAATCCAGCCCTAGAAACAATGAGGTACATAATATGACCTAGGAAATGCAACAGATCTAGAGAGTCCTTTCTTGGGTTGTTGAACCATTTTTATTTTATGTAGTTGTCTGTAGCTGTGGAAACAAACTTTGGAAACAAGCTGTGGAAACAAGTGTGTGGGACTTATATAGAACGGTGTACATTTATTTACTTACCTCTCTATTAATTCAGTAACTAAAACTAGGTCTATCCCGGTGTTCACCTGAACATTTTGATATTTTGGAATGAATTCTTATTATGTCATACTTTTATGTGACATGAACAAGTACACCCCAGTTCTTCTGGTCATCTTTGTTTTGTTTGTTTGCTTTTTTTCCCCATGGTTTTTGTTTTGGATTTGGTTTTGGTTTTGGCTTTTTTCCCCCAGAAGATTGCTTTATAAGACCGCCCAATGACCTGCAGGACCTATTCATAATGCCTACACAAGAAGGATCATGAGTATGTAACAGGTGGGACAAAGACTGCAAGCAGAAGATCGTTTTGGAGGTTGAGATTTTTATTTGATTTTAACTTGGATGCCAATATCTGCTCCTGTGATTATTCTTTGTGTAGGCTGCCTCTGGTAGCTTCCTGCTTCGACTTCTTTTCCAGGAAACATCTGGGAAATGGTTTATTACAGCATCTTGTATGTTAAAACCGATCTGCCTCAGGAGTTCTTATCTCTTCTTACAGGAAAGAAATGTTCCTTTGGATTCAGTGCTGTAACGTGCTAGTATATCTTATACACTGTAACCTGAAAACCTTTAAAGTTTGTGGCAAATATCTTGGAGCCCAGTGGATTTGGAAGATAAACAATCAAGACACTGGTTTGTGTGCTGAAGCAGGGCTTGAGGAGAATAAATCCCAAACTCAGATTTCTTGTAGTACAAAGACAGAAATTGATCCCTCATCAGCTAGGGAAATGTGGTCCCATAAGAAGTGGTCATGTCCAGTCTCGGTCTGTTATCACATATGCTAAAACCAGCAGCATATTCTAGCAAGATGTTGATGTTGCTCCTCTTTAGAGCAGCAGCAGAGTGCTCTTGACAGTGTTCCCCCAGAGTCATCCTACCCTGCAACTGCCAGATGGTGCTCATATCAAGTGCACAGCCGGCACTAACCTGCTCTTCCCCAACCTATGCGAATCCCTTTAGATAAGGGGCAGAGATTTTCCTTAGGGTCCTACGCAGAGGAAAGGAAGAGAATTTATCTTCTTGGTGCTGACTCATTTGCTTACAAGCAATTTCTGCAACAGAAATGGTTGTGCAAATAGGGTGAAAACTGTCATTTAAAACCTGTTCATCCTGACAAGCTAAAAATAAGAGGGAGAAGTGATTTGAGAATATTCCTTAAGCACTATTCTTGTACAGCAAGTAAGTACAGCTTGAGAGGGTCTGGTGGACTGATGAGACACTGAACTCACTCACTAAGAAGATCCAATGCCTAAAGGAGTAATAATAATACATTAACTTCTGTGCTTCTGCTGCATTTGAAAGGGCATAACTATAGAAAAGATGATAGTTGAGAAAATAGTGTATGAGTTGTGGTGAACTCCTATTTCTAAAGAGAAATAAGGCTTCAGAAGTACTTTTTAGAAAACTTGACAAACTTTGAAAGAGAAGAATAGAGATCCCAGTAAAGCTCAAAATACCCCAGCTGATGCATTTCTGTTGAAAAATAATTAGTGATTTCAATCTTGCAGAAGCAATAATTTATTTTTATTTTTGTAGGATAATTTTTGCTATGTAGAAGCAGTTTAAAAAAAGGTATTTAAAACTTTTATTTTATTTAGCATAATCTGGTGTTTATGAGATTTACCATAGGACTGGACCCTAGTATTTTGCAACGTGTTTTATCTGAATTTATGCAAATATTCACCACCACAATAAGCTAATGATAATTTAAAATAGTTTATTTCTGGTTGATTAACAGTCTTGAATGTACTGTAATTAAAAAAATAGAAAAATTAGGAAGTGTTATGTGTCAGTGTTACAGCCTGGGAGAAAAGAAATGGATTTTCTTGAACATTTGGGTTCCTAGAATCACAGAATTGTTATTTTTCATCTATCTATATGAGGCAGAAACATCAAAATATGGAGGTGCAAAGCATCATGTAATTATAAAGCTACACCCATTTACTTCAGTTAAAAGTCTGGCCTAGTGGTAGTGTATATGAATGACTGTATGAATTACTGAGTGATTTTACCTACATAAACAGTTCCTGTCTTGTCCAAAATGATTTCAATTTAGTCCCAGAATAAATTGCATTTATGCATGTAACCGAAGTTCATAACATGTTTATAAACATGTCATCTTTGGGCTCCAGTCTTTTCAAATGAACATTTCGGAGACCAAAAATTTCCACAAATAAATATGCAGGAAAGCAAATAAGAAAGGGACCAAATGCACTTAATGTAAATGTTTGTTGTTGCTTATCCACATATGCCTGAAACATCTTTTCTTGCTTAGACTGCACATATGCAATGTGAAAAAGTATATAGTTCCCATTCTTTATTTCTGGGCTTTTTGCACGTTAGAAATATTATAAGTCTGAGACCAATTTAAAAACTTGTTTGTAAATTATTTCTAACTGCTTCCTCAATTAAAATTAATTTTTATCTGCAAAAAGCATTCCTCTAACTAGCTGCATTTTTTTTCTCCCTCCAGCATAAGGAGGTCCTATTTCCTCTAACATTTTGTCATTTGTTCCCATCCTTGTACTACAGTTTTTCCTTCTCCTGCTGTATCAGTAGCGCCAATATGACTGCTTATGGGACTGCTATATAAATCAGGAAATAGCCAGCTTTGTCACCTAAGGAAATGTAGCATCTAATTGCATCCAATCTGTTTCTCTTCCACTCATGCACATGCATGAATCTATTGAGGCAACAGAGAGATAGGAATCCTATGAAATTATTTTTCATACTTGCTTTCATGTTTACTCTGTAAGTAGTGCAATGGTTGTAATTCTTCTGTCTTCTGTTGCATTAGATTTGTTTTTTCAAGATTGTATTGTGATACAATGTCAAGAAAAAAAATTAATAAAATTAATGATGGCAAAATCTAAATCCTTATTGAGAAAGGAAGTTTCTACGTGAAACTTGTGTTTTATTCTACCTTTTCCTGATTTTGAGATGCATTTTCACAATATTTTTATTCAGAGATTTTTAAATAATAAAATTGACTTCAAAATGTTATACATTCAAATACAAGTGAAAGAAGATTCTGAGTTTTTTGGAAAGAAACCTGGGTTCTGCGTTTGGTGTGTGGCAGGTGTTGTTTGTTTGTTTTTTAAAAAAGCTTTCCTGCCTCTTCTGCTGGTTGATGCTCCTATATCCAGGTACAGCACATTTCTTGACGAGGTTTTTAAACACACAGTCAGTATAGGTCACTTTAAAGCATGTTATTAGAGCTACTTCTTGCCTCTGGCTGATGTCCCAGAAGATGATAAATCATTTGCTTATGCTACAGAAGGGGGAAAAAAAAAAATCAATGTCCAAAACTTCCATGGTCAGCTTTTCTCAGGACAACTAAACTCTACAGTGACAAAATACTGATGATGTCATCAATAAAGCAAATTAATGCTGTGAACAACTAAGAATCGTGAACTGCCTTGCAGCATGTTGTAGAATACGAAGAAAAATTTTGGAGAGTTAAGTTGCAAACTCTAGCGGGTTTTGGACTCTAACAGCAAGGTGAGATTCATCTTTAAAAGCCAATGCAAGAGTATACAATTAACTTTTTTACAAGCAGAACGCATGCGTAGGCAGTGACAGGATCAAGTCCTGGGATTTTGTCTCTTCTGAAGCCTACTGGTGAAGAGAACAGGTTACTGTGCCCCAGCCACTACAAAAGCAATAATTAGACATAGTTATGTGTATGTGTTATGAGAATTTGAATTCATAGAGGATTTCATGTACTTACTCATTTCTAGAACTGGATTTCAGCAAGCAAACAACCAGTGAAAGACTGATGTTTAATTACCACAGCTGTGCCAGTTTCACTTTGACATAGTGTATATGGAGGCTTGAGAAGAAAACAGGTTCACATGCTACCCATTAGAGTGACCCATCCTACATGTAGCTCCCATGTGGATGGGCTGGGAATGATGCCCTGGACTGGTTTCTTCCAGATGACCAATCCGCCTTAATACTGATACCAGAAGTGTAATGTAAATGGTCTGCAAATGATCCCAATGTCACATGCTACAAAGGGCAAATGGGACTTGTAGCTTGAGTTGCCTACAAAACTCCTGCAGTCCAAGCTAGACCCAGGGCTAGCTGGGAAGTGTGCTAGTTTGAGCAAGGTAGTTGCGGCCAGTGAATATTACTTATTGAAAGGATAGCCCTGTGCACTTCACCAGCTGCAAAATGTGTCAACAATTAATCAGGTCAATTTCATGTCATTAATTATATTTGCAGATTCAATGTAGAGGAAAAAAGCATGGTTTTAAATAACAATTCCAAACAGTAATATCATTACTTGGGGAGACAAAGACAAGGCATAAACTTCAAGGTGAGATTGTTTATGTAAAGCAAGATGAACAACCATTATCTGACACACATCTGGGGACACCTCTGTCTTCCTAGGGAGAAGAACTAGGTGGTATTGTTCTTATCTCAAGATTTTCCAATCGCGTGAACACTCAACCCACTAAACAAAATAAAATATCCCTAGCAGTTTAATAATATCGAATAGAACAATTAATCACACACACGTTCATTTCACACAGTAACTGAAAAGCTTTGGATTACTTACCCTACAGAAAAATACATCCAAATTGAGATGAACAGGCGTCTGATACACTAAGTGTAAAAGATGAGGAAAGTTGCTCCTCAAAGCAACTTTTAGCTTGTGAGGAACATGTGTCTTTGATTCAGGCGCAGGGCTGAAAGTACACCAGGAAATGAGCAAGGCACGATCAAAATCTACCCTGAGTGAACTAAAAACACAGACAGAGGTTAGAGGAGGGAGAATGTGATTCTTGTAATCTGCTGTTTAGTTTTAAATGAGAGAGATTTTTTGTTCAGAGTGCAGAGTGCATCAGCAGAAGAGGATCACTGTTACATCCTATCCTGGCATTAATCTGACGGATATTGGGAATTCGAGTAGCAAGAGGAGAGTAGGTTGCTCTGGCAAAAGTCTGAATGCATATGAAATGAGGGGAGTAAAATGTCTGAAATCAGGAAGCTAGGGGGATGATCTTGATAAAGCTGTGCTATACTGCTAGCTGTCAGGTTGTGAGCTTTTTGGGTAAAATAGAATGATGTTCTCGATGTTCAAAATGTTTCACTCCTGAACTAATTTAATTGACTCCGAATGAGGTGAACTATTCAGTTCTTTCAAGACGTAATAAGCAAGGAGGGAAAAGGAGAACTTGTTTTGAACCTAGTTGTCAGACACTTTATCCCAGCCCGATACAGGATTTGAGGTGATACAAACATATATCAATGAATTAATAAATACAGTCTCTAGAATTTGTCTTTCTTACCTAAATGCCAGGTGTATCCCCACAATGGCCTTCACATTTTGGATTTGAAACATTGCCTTCTAATGACTGCCAGAGACATATTTGAAAAGTTGTGTTCTTTCCTTGTGTGTTTGCAACCTCTGAGTTTCTCATGGAACATCCTGATGATCTTTTGGAAGGAGGAAGAGTTCAGAAATGGAGCAATGATGGGAAGATAGAATATAATTTTGCAAAGATGAGCTGAGTGGGAATCAATGACTAAAAAAGATTATTATATTTAGGACTTTTACCAGTATATAGGTAAATATGTGTATGTATAATATCGACATCAGTATCGGAGTGTGTGCATGTCTAAATTCTGGATATGGCAAAAAAATCACATTTGTTGAGGCTAGAGCAGAACAGTTTCTGTTCAGTAGAGTGGGAACAATCTGGCTTAGTTTCAGTACTGAAGATGATTTTAGCAAATTCTTTTAGGAGCTTTAAATCTGTGTTTTTAATCTTCGTTTCTCTCAGTACATTAGACACCAAAATAGGCCTTTCTGTTCTGCAGTAACTAGGGCCAGCACTTATGAAGGTGGTTGAGCCATTTGCCATGCTCACTTTCTCTGTTTTTAATGGAAATTGTATGTTTTTGTCAGTTGTACAGTTGCTTAAGGGTTATTCGAACTCCAGAGTGGATGATATCTTATCCCACTGAATTATTTTGATTTGGTTTGTTCTTCTATGTCTCCTTGTAAGAGTGCTTCAGCTTTGTTTTGGGCAGGTATCTCCCCAGTATCCTGCATAATAAAGCCTCATCCAAATGCATAGTTATAGTCTAAACTGCCCTGTTACATCTACAGAATTTATTTCTTTCCTTATTCATGTACTTCTCTGGACTCAGAAAGCTTCACATGGCAAAGCTTCTTGTTTGCAAGATAGTTAACACATATCTTGCCTTTGTTTTACATCTAGATTCTGTACATAAGTTTTCATTGGTAAATATCTAGTTTTCTTGGGCTACCCTGCAGTCATTCGTGGGGTTTCTGGTTGTATGTCAGCACTATCGAAAGCATTAATTTTGTTGAACCTAGTAAAGATCTGGAAATCCTGCACCAATACATAAAAATTGAAGACAACATTTCTGGGCTGGAAAAACAAATTATATGTGAGCCCTGTTCAACTAGCTGTCCCTAATCCCTCATAGGAGGATGTGAACTCTGCTCCCCTAAATTAGGCTCAATCCCTCAGTATTCCAAAGACTCTGAGGTCTCTGGACCCAAGACCAAGGGAAGAGACACAAGCCTCCAAAGTAGATGAAGTAGAGCTGTTTGAGCTGCTAATGATTGCAGCATTGGGGAAATCCTGAAGGCTTCATCTGCAGAGGTTGGATCATATGCTGAGGCTAAAAAATATCTCAAAGAGTGTTTGTTTGGCTTTAGCTGAATGAAATGGTTTTAATATGGTAGCAAGGGGCTTGGAAGTGGCAGAGAAATGAAGACAGAGATTCTTCTTTTTTGGACACTGAATCGTCTTTCTTGTCTTTTTTTTGTCAGGATGCTGAGGAGATCTGGGAGTCAGACTCTTGCTCATGGACACTTGGTGACCTGCCACTGGGGTGGGTTTCCAGTGATGTCAGTGTGTGACTGTCCCAAAAAGGGACAGGGAAAAAGTGGGAACCTGTTATGTACATACTGGTGGCAGAGAAGCCTGACACTTGAGAGAGATGAGCTATTTCTGTGACGGACATCCACTATGTGTTCTGTAGGGAGAGTTTTTTCCCCATTCCCTTAATTTTTCCTGGTAGCCTTGACTCTCCACCACCTGCATCAAGCCTTTTTTATGCACCTGTCTGTGAACAAACACATCTGGTATTAAGCATGTGGGCATAGAGCCCACATGAATGAGAGAAGGAATGAGGTGAGGAGGAAAAGGTGCAGGGTGATTATAGATGTGTTTAAGACCTAGCTAATCTGGGGGTCTTTTTTTTCTTTACCTTTATAATCCATACAATATGTTTGAAAGAAAGATGTTCTACAAAGCAGGAGGAAGGGGTGGTGTGGCTTCGCTTATGCTACACTGGGAACCAACCTCTGCTGAGAAACACATCTCTTCAAGACAGCACTACAGAGGAAAGTCATTTGATGGTGTTGCAAATTTATGCATTTTGATTGTATTTTATTAGCCAGTTGCATCCTAATGTGCAGTTACTGAGGTGTACCTATATAGTGACTATGTAAATTCATTATGCAAACAGTAAGAAAGCTGGCATATAGATAAATAATTATATATCAGCAAAAGAGTTGCTGACTGATTTTTTTTTTTTTTTTTTGATACATTCACAAATTGATTCATAGATAGTGCAGGTATGAGGGTTGCTTTTTATTGGTTCTTTCACCAATAGTTTTTCAGTTGTCTGAAGCTTTTACAAAATTTACTGCATTATTTAATGAATAGGTGCAATGAGAAAATCTAGGCTTGATCTAATTTACAGAACGAAGTTTGAATACTGAAGACAACATTGGTCAAATTTGAGTCTCCTATATGAAGATATCTCTAACCTAGCTGTGTTTGTTCTTTAGGTTCATGTCCTGATTACTATTTCATGAAAAAGAATTAGAATAAATTAAAGTAATAATATTTAATCTTCATCGCTGGGCAAACCAAAAAAAACCCCAATAAAATCTGTTTACCACTATTATAGCAAGTTACCTTGCTGTTATGAACAAAGTATTCAACCGTGGCTCCGAGACAAAAATAATGAAATATTTTCTGTTGAGGATGTGAATTTTTGTCAACATCTGTTTGAAAGGGAATTACAAAATAAAAGCAACTGAACTTTACTTTTGTGTGGATTATATTGCATGCTAAAGCTAATATTTTCAGTGGTGTTAATGACGTACTAGAAGATCTGGGTTATTTCAAAAGTAGTTAATTAAAATAATTAGTCAACCTGAGGTCTTACCAGGTGGTAATCCCTCAAGCATATAGTAGTAGGTAGTATAGCTTGAAACTGTTGAGAGGAACAGAAAGACACTGGAAGCCCATTTTGTTGCAAATGATGTATGAGCTCATATAATAATACCTCTGATAAATAGTAATAATACTGATAAGAGATTTTATCTTTTTGCAAAGAATGTGTAATAATTAACGAAGTGGGGACTGGGCCACCAGGAATAGGTGCTGCCCTGTTTTGTTCCTGTCTCGTTGGCTGTCATTCCATAGCTTCCATAGCCAGACAACCAGTAAATCCTGTGTAATTTTTTATGGACTAATGATGGTGCTGTATAACCTGGACTGGTGCTGAATATTTGTCTTGCCCAGTCTGCTTTGTTTGTCTTTAAGTGGTGTGATTTGGTTAATGTTTGAGTAACAGGGGAGAAGGGAGAAGAAACTACTTTGGTGTTAATGTTCTCCAAAACACTTTGCAAGCAGAAAAACGTCCTGAATTCCCATAATTTTAATTTCATATATCCATATTTGAGCTACTTAAGACTACCAGAACATGCCCTGGCAAAACCTTTGTATTTTTCTACTATAAACTAAGCATAAATTCAGTGGTAGATGACAGATTACTTCATATACCATGCAAGCAAGCCCAGACAATAGCTTTAGCCATGACTGATTGCCTTGCTGTAACCCACTTTATGTTAAATGTATTCTTGCTGTTCAATTCCACAACTGTAATTTTGTTCTTCTGCACCGCTCAGCCCTCTGTGGACTAACCAGGTTCCTTCAGTAATGATTTCTTTTCTATTGTATTGTTTTCTGCATAATCAAGTTGGTAGGTAGGGGTTTAGGTGACACAGCCATCTGTCAAGTTCATTTGCTCTGAAAATGCAAGAAATAATGGCCTCTACAACTTGGGGCTATCTGTTATAAAGGAAGAATATCAGCTTTTACCCTGCACCATCTTCTCATCTCTTCAAATTATCATTTTTTCTACTTTCTATATAAAATACATAAGGTTCTCTTGACATGACTGATTGGTAAAAAAGAAAGCTATCACATGTCCACCTTGTATTGCAATTTATGCAAGCAATCCAATTAAGGAGAAGCAGCTAACATCCAGACTAATGCGCCTGTCGTGAAACTAAAGAGACTGCTACAGACTGCTCCACTCCAGTGTTATCATTGCTGGTTCTCTGACATGCTAACTGCTACCTCCTTGAAGTTTGCATAATGTGTAAATGTAAAGGGGTTTGCATGCCACAAAGGAAAGGGAAAACAGTTATTCATTTTTCCTCCTCTAAAATAAAATGCTCATAATAATTCTTATAAGGAGCCTTTATCAAATCATATCTGTTTGCTGAAATGACATGCACTTGGTGGGGAAAGACATAAAAAGCTGCCTGTGGGTTCTCAACCTTTTTCAGATATAGTGGAAGCAGGCTGGGATAATCCAGGAACGATCCCACTTTTCTCTGTATGTGGGTGGAGGGAGGAGAGTTGTTTATACAGCAGAATAACCTTTAGCTAACATGATGCCAGCAGAGCTTGAAAAATTTTGGTTGCTCTAAGTCAGAGGCATCTTTACATTAGACCCATTCATTATTGCCCCTGTTGAATGCAGAATGACCAACTGTTCCTACTCAGCTTAGACCTCCAATGGCCTGGTTAGAAAGAAAACCACTTCCAGATGCCATTAAATGGTACTAGTGAAACATGGAATTTTCTACTTAAATGAAAACATAATTATTAAGTGAAATGTCACACTTTTATCACACTTTTACCAAATCGATTCCCTCAACATCCGCCTCTCAGGGCCATTGATGGGCGATAAGACTCTCTGCTGGATGAGAGATTCCCTGACAAGGGAACAACTGCTGCTGTTCACAGCAAGTTAAATAATGAACCTGAACAACAGGTGTACAAAGTGATAAACCCATTAATGAAATCAGTATTAATAGCCACCTACTGAATATTTCCAAAATATCAAGTCAGTCTTAAACTGTATTATGAAAAGCAGACAAAACAACAAAACAGAGAAAGATTGCAAAGAAGCTATTCTGCTCTCTATTTCTGCTTCACGGTGCAAAAATTGATGTCCATTGTATTGGTGCTGTGTAATGCATTTCATGCAGAATTGAAAATGGTCCTTTGGTCTTGTCCATGGAGTTCTTTAAACTGTGCTCCGTCATTGTCACAGAATTTGGGCATGGAGAGTCATGCTGATCCCACAAAGAACTAATTGTTCTATCCAAGCTTGCATCTACTGCAAGTTTTGTGTGCTACTCCATCACAGAATAATATTTTCTGGTCCAGATAAGAAATAATATTTCTTTCTAGGGTCAGATTTTAAGCACCTCAGAACTTCATGAGACTTGAACACTACACATTGTGTAGTGTATTTATTATCAATTGCAAAGGTGATTTTGAAAGTGGAGTGAAACATGATTAACTTAACCTGTTGAAATCTGTTGCTCTTCTGGATTTTCAGGGAAATGTCTTTTGCACCTGGGACCAGCCACAGTACCTCAGATGTGTTGGTGTTTTTCTGGAAATCATTACCACTGGCTAGGCAAAAAGACAGGTACCTGATTTAGTGATGTGCTTTGTTACTGTGTTCTGGATTTTGAGTTACAATTGATCTCACAGAATGAGGTAGCCAGAAGTCAGATCGTGGGTGGAAGTGTATGTCCAATATCTCAGTGTTAAATGAACAAACCTGGGAAAAGAAAAGCAGTAGCATCAGCAAGTATGTGTAAGTATCTCAAATCTCCCATGAGCTCTTTTTGCCTGCAACTTGCATGTAAACGTTTTAAAGGTGGCTGCTTATACTATTTATATAGTAGATCATATTGCACTATTCCCATTGGTCAGAATTTCTAGTTGATGTCGTCTTGAATTTTACACTATATGCTTCAAATATTTAGAGAAAAAACAGATGTAAGTGGTATGACACAGCTAAAATGAAAATGATCATTTTAATGTGAAAAATGTTATCCTCACCTTTTTTGGTGCACGATGAAACACACACACACACACACACACACACACACACACACACACACACAGCTCCCATCTAATAGAGGTACACTCAGTCAAATTCAAACTAGCTATAAACAGGTGCACCTCCTGTAGGGATTTCTTGGCCTCAGACACTAAATAAATTGAAAAGAGAGGAAATAGACCTGGGTTTAAAGAGATAGGAACTAGATCTGGGCTAAAACTGGCCCAGAAAAATACAATCAAATGTTAAAGTATTGCAAAGAAACTTCCAATGGCTGCAGAACAAAAACCATTTATATATAGAGTGTGTTATGCTGCAAACACTAGCTTGCAGTGGGGATCTTTAAGAAGCAGGAATAGCTAGTTGAAGGAGCAATAAATGAAAGACAAAGTGTAATTCTGGATTAATTATCTGGGTATTTGTTGTTTAGGTGAGTTGTTTAGGAATAGGTGGTAGAGTTCTACACCGCAGAAAACATGATGCCGAGAATCAGCAAGCAGCTGAAGAGAAGCATTCACACTGTCATCACCTTGCCTTCAGCTGCTCAGGTAGATATGCTGGCAGGGTCAGATGGAAGGAGTGGAAATGGGATCAGCAATTTCAAGTGGCTTTGTGAAACAACAGGGATGCAGATGTGCATGTATGGAGGCAGACTGTCCAGAAATGCTGATGCCTTTCCACTTTCTGTGAAGACAATCCTTCCCTTGACCTCGGTGACCATAAAGCTTGGCCTGGCTGTTCAGGCTCTTTATATATTCACAGGCAAAATTGTACACCTAATCTCAGACTTTTACTTTGCAGAGTGTTAGGTGAGCATTGCTGAAAACCGCAGATGTATGCTTTGGCTTTTTATATGAAATAATTCCAAAGCCTTTTCTCCCTGTTAAATGCAGAATTTAGTCGTGCATATCATAAAAATATGGGATATACCATGAGACTGAGTAACCACACTGAAAGAAACAGCTTTTGGAATTTCATGACTTAAAAATGATTTATTTTGCAATTAATACTTCATTTGAATTTCAGTGCGCCATTATTTTGTCAGTATTAGCTAAAGGAAATTATTGAGATAGCTAGTTTATTAGGTGCCAGATAAAGTTTTTACTGTGATAGGTACCCCAAAATTGAGGAACAAAAATTCACAAAATGTAAGACACTTTAAGGGTGTGGGATTTCTGAGAAAGTGTTAAGATTCTTCCTGGAAAACCAGATTTTTTCCGCAGTTTTAAATTGAGTATGTGCATTCACTTATTCCTTCTAGAACTATTGGCTGCATAGTGTATTTAATTGCAAAAAAACAGTCCTAATCTACACAATTTTTTAAATTTTATTTTTACTGGTTACAGCTGTTAACTACAAGAAATTCAGCAGAGTAAAGAAGGCTCTCCGCCACTCCCCCCACCCCCCGCCAAATGCATAATGTTTGCATGTTGGGGATATATCCTTAGTATATAAAACAGATCCCCAAAATCAAGGTCTGATTATTAGTAGTATAATTTTAAAGAAGTTTTAACATAGGCAGAATTTAAAAGGTTATGATAGCTGTGTTCTGTAGCCAGCAGCTGATATCACATTTAAGGTACCATAAGATCCTAACACCTCTTGGTTTTAGATAGAATACATGTATTTTTCCCAGACATTTCTAAAAACTTTTACTGAATAAAACATGAAATGTTTAATACAGACATGACATCTTAAGTGCATGCTGACCAGTGCATATATACATTTGCCTAGAATCTCACAAAGCAATTATGAACATTGTAAAAATTCATTCCATTTACAACACTAGCAATTCCATAGCCATAGCTATTTTATTATATGATCTGTTAACAAATACAAAGCTAATATTTGCCAATAGCATACTTGCAGTGGTATAATTACCACACATCACTTTGATGTCCCATTAGAATTTTTTTAAGTGAATGGAAGTAGCCCAAGGTAGACAGTGTTGAGCAAGTTTGTCCACATAAAATATATACGCTGGAATAATTAAACTCAGTTAGACCTCAATCCAGTGCTGCAAGTGAAGAAAACCCTTGTTGTTGTTGTTCTTCCTTCATAACACATCTGTACTTAGAGGGATGCTTAGGGCCTGTGGGACAAATAAAGTAGCTGGGTGAGAACTAGATATTAAGTTTCAGAGAAAAAATGTATTTTTTCTATAATTAAATGAAAACATATTGTTAAATATTTTCTCTCAAAATTATTGAAATATTTGCTTCAGACTTATTTTTATAATAATATATGACATAAAATAAATGAAATGAAAATAACGTAAAAATGGCAAATTTCACTTACAGAATAACATATTTCAAAGTCTGTTTTAATTTCTTTTTTTTTTTAATGCAGAATGTCATGAAGAAAAATATTGCCCTGAAAAACAATCTTTTGATGAATTTGTAAATAGGAGTTACAGAGTTTGCTTTTCATAGTTTTAAATTTTCATTAAAACCTTAAAAGGGAAAAATTTGTCATTTTTCATGCATTGGTTCAAGAAGTTTTTTCTAAATGTATACTGTGGGAAAGACTAATTTTGACCAGCTCTGTTTGAAACTTAGGACCTTCTGACCCTCAGCACAGAGTTTTGTCCTTCTGCTCATAGTAAGCTGTCAATTTCTATGTGTGACCCACTCTCAAAGAATAATTTTCTCAGTGGGTTTTAGAACTGTTTTCTGAACAGCAGATGCGTGGGCTTGTGTAAAATTTTAACATTTCAAGAGTAATATTCCACTGTCTTTTTCTATGTGGAGCTTAAATTTATTGGCAGACACTGAATGTAGTTCAGCATGCACTTCTGCTCGAGAGGGAAGATGTTACTGGTCACTGAGTAGGTGACATTGCTTCTGTGCAAGACAGCACCTCCTGGCTCTGTTGACTTCAAAATTCAATGAGAAGCAGGAGATGGGATCTGCTGCCTTTCTCAGGAAGCCGTGGCTTCCTGTCCTATTGTATTCAATAGAATATCTATCTGTGGGAGGTTTCTGGATCAGGTTGTGGATATAGCACCTCAGCTGTGGTTTGTTGGCACCTCGATTTGGAAAGGCAAAATCTGAGATTTTCTATTTTAGATACTGGAACTCTATTCCCAGGTATGTGACCAGTGATGTTATAAAGTCAGATTTATAAAATGGACAGTTGAATCTCACCTGGCTCCCAACGTAGGAGTATTGCATTATTTCCAATAACAAAAATACAAATTGCAGTGAACTATGATCAGTCAACAGAAACACAAACTGACAACTAGGAGTGATCTGCTGGCTTCCCTTCTGATAACTTCACTGCTGAGCCAATTCTGTAGGTCAGTCCTCTTCTGTATTGTAGACTGGGTGTAGAAATAGAGCATGCTTAGTGAAATGGGTATTTAGGGTACAATTAACACAGAGTAGAAGGCTGGAAATTTAAGCAACAAAACTCTAGAAACCCAGTGAACACCTATTTTTGTAATGTCAAGAAGTGAGTAATTTTGAGGACAGTAAAAGACACTTCTCTGGCAAGTACCCATTTCAAGTCCAGCCACTCCAGGTTAAAGTTGTTAAATCTATAAAAGAAACGGAGATTAAAAAGAAAAAAAGTCACTGAATTCATTTTGAGGAATGGTTGTAAAATTCTCGTTGAATTTTTCTATGAAAATTCAGCTAATGCAGCAAAAGCAAGGTGAAAAATAATAAGAACACTTAAATTCAACAGCATCAAAAATTAAAGCAAAAATGTGTTATGGAGTTTTACTGACTTCATTGCCAGCTCTACATATATGTACATGACAGCTTGGATCCTGTAAGTAAAAATAAATAGGTCTCAAACATATACAGTAAATTCAATACAAATTTCCCCTTCCCTTCACGTCCCAATTTCTTTATACCATCTTTTTTTTTATTGTAATAACTTTATGTTTCTCTTCAGTATGTTATTTTCTGAAGCAGTCTTTAATCTTTCTTTCTACAAAAAGGTTAACTGCAAGCAATATTTTATAAATTACAGCTTTATAGAAAAAGCAATAGTTAGAAAGGGATAAGATTTAAATTTCATAAACCTCTGCATAATAATAAGACTCTGATATTACTAATGGTTATTAAAGGTCCTGGCTCAAAGCCCTACCTGTGATAAGCTGATATCCTAAGCTAAGCCACTTCTTACTGACCTGTGTGTTTTATTTGTGAGAGAATTGTTTTCTATTGTTTGACTGTTAAAATGTAATGTTATCTTAGTGTCTCTATTTAAATTTTTCCAGCTGAATGCTGGATCAAAACATTAGAATTTCAGACACTGTTTGCAAAATGTCAGTCCACCAACCCCATATAAAAAAAAAAAAAAATACAGTTTGTTCTCAGTGTTCCACTTCAGATAAAATTCCCCTTACTTTAAAGGAATGTTTGCCAGAATAATGAACAATATTACAAGCTAGGTTGGTTGCCTGATATTCCTTATTAAAATACGGCTTTTGTTTTCTTTTAGTATCGACACAGCTTCTTTGCTCTGAAATTTCCCATACCGTGTACCTGATTTTTGCCTGATTTCTTTTTATTTCAAGTAGGTTTGCCAGCTTTTTTTGCCACTGTTAAAAATTACCAAGATCCTTCCTTTCAGATGTTTTAGCAGCTTTGTGTTTTGGAAAACAGCTGGACTGCAAATTCAGCTTCAATTAACTGAATTTGGACAAGCTATCATAAATAGCAACATGTTTTAAATCTTGAACAAATTGCATTTTGCATATGCTGAATACATTCTTATTTAGGTTGACAACATCTCATTTGATCAAATAATATTCTGCCTCCCCAAGCTTGGAGTGCTGAGCACATTGTGCACAAAATATTCCCACAGAATGACCCTATAATTTTGCTGCTGGTGTCTGTGGGGTAAAGTGCTGTTGGAAACCAGAACTGATTTCAGGAAATCTGCTCACCTGTTCTGTCAGTGCAAAGGATTTACCCTACTAAACCATGAGACAGGGGAGAAGACTGAGAAGAGGAAGATGGCACACCTGGGAAGAGAAGAAACATTTGACTGGAGTTGGAAAGGAGATAGTCCAGAGAAATAAGAGGCAACACTGAGGGAAGAATGAGAATGAGAATGGAAATATGCTGGACCCAGGACGTAAGGGGAATAGAGTAGGCAGACTGGAATTAGAAACAGAAAGGGAAATTAAATGCAAGGCACTTAGTAAAGAGTACTGTGATCTCATAGCTGGGGGGAAGAGATGATGACTGCTTGGTTAAAGTGAATGACATGAGAAGGCATGAAGTATTAGGTGGTGGTGGTAAAGTCGAGATAAAAATTGAAGCAGGTAAGTATAATTAGAAAGGAAATCTGAAGAGTGGAAGAAACAGCATATCTGAAAGGGAATAAAAGAGCCAAGGTAGATAAGATGTAAGTACAGGCAAAATGAACTTGGCAGTAACGAATACAAACAATAAAGTATAGGGAAGAAAAACAGAGGAAGCTACTACTGTGTAGCTTCCTTGTAATCTTGGAAAAGCATCCTTGTTTTTAGCATATACCTGGAAACCGTACAAGAGAGAGTGTGTAGTTCATAAAGCTGATCCACCTATAAAATTTCAAAGTGTCACCATCAGTTAATCTATTAGCCCAAGAGACTGCTGTCTGTGCTGTGAACTTAAACATTTCTGCTAGTGGACCACTTTAAGGGTCTTGCTTTAAATCTAGGAAATTACAGAAAGTATGCATACAGGATGCTAAAGTGAGATCTCCTAGTTCTGATACTCCCTAGTCTTGGGGTCGTTAGCCTGAAAGGACACACAATGGAAATTGTGTGTGGGCTTATCTGCATGGAGCAATCATAGATACTTCACAATAAATTTCAAGGCTTTTTGTGTACTATCAATTATGTAACGATTTTGCCAAACTGTGTTATCACAGATCTCTCTTTTCATCCTGCATTCCATATTGCTCATGCAGCCTATGGTGTATATTGCTTTTCCAAGACAAGGTTCAAATTAATTTTTCTTTTCTAAAAGCTCAGGCCTACAAAATATATAAGCAAGCCCCTAGAATGAAGGAACAAACAATCTGTATGGCTCATATGTGCCCTTTATATCAATTATTTAGTAAGGAAGGGAACAATTTAAATGGAAAGTTTTCATGATTCAGATAGTTACATGTTCATGGAAAATATGAAAAATGCATTGGCACAGAGCTTTTTGTGAATGTTATCATAATAATGGTGCCAAGGGAACCTAATCTAAGCCTAGAAAAGATCTAATAGGTCATAAAAAATGTTTGTGGGAGAGGAATGGTTGCTGGGAACACATTGACAGATTTTTATTTTTTTACAGAACAGAAGAAAAACACAATTCTGATTGTAGGGCCCTGGAGAATATCTAGTTTTGTTCACTGAGAAAAATCAATAACTTTTTTTTGGAAGGATTAAGACATAGAATATCATCATTTTTTGTACAACAGGGTTGTTATACCGTGAAAACATGCCAAAAAGTCTTGGGGAGAGAGGCAGAATCTATTAAGAAAAACATTCATTTCTCTTCATTATTGGCATAACTTCCATAGCAAAAGATGCAAAATTGTCAAATTATTTTATTTTCCTCACAAATTTACTGGAAGTTGGGTCATACCCAAGTAACCCGGTAATCTCCCACCTGTAGAGCATTAATATAGTGTATAGAACAGCAGATTTATGACTTGTTCCAAAGACAAGCATGAAACTATATCTTTTCCTTTTACTGAGAGGGCCTCTGCATGAGATGAACTAATACATTATTGTAGCCTAACATACTTGTTAGCTATTTTCCTTTCCTGAATTAAAAAATTGAATTATATACACTCAGTCTAGTTACTGAACCTGTAAAGTTTATTAAAGTTTATCGACCATGTGTATACACTTCAGGATTTAGGTTCAATTGCTTCTTTCAAGCTGGAACATTGAATTAAGATGCAGTGCCTTGCTGTGGCTCTCATGGACTCCAACTGAGCTACAGGTAGCAAAAGTCTCCTTCAATTAGACATAATCATCACTCACAGTCAATAATTGTGCTAAAGGCTGCTTTCAAATCTGTGAGGGATTCGCATTTAATGTACTGATTCAGCTTGTCTGAGCCAAATTCACTGTGTACTGAAACCAAAGCAATTTAGTTCTTGCCTACGGCCCTTTTGGCAGTTCATCTAGTACTGAGCACTGTAAGGACTGTGAGATACAATTTAATCTGAGACATCTGTGCACAGACAGGACCTTTTCCGTAACAGAGAAAGACTAAGTAATGACTAAGCTGTAGTTTTATGTGAAGAACCAAGTCTTATCTCCTCTGAAAAATAAAGCGTATAAGATATAGTAGAAAGCCAAATAAAAAAAAAAAAAAAAAAAAAAAAAAATCCTTGGATTTATGAAATGCACACTAAGGCTACTAACAGCTTTCCTTGCTCCTAACCACATAAAGCACTTGAGCCGTGATCCTTGGATTAACCATTTAAAGATATTATACTTATCGTCAGCTGCAGCTGACTGGAAAGATCTTTATTAAATATGAAAGAGAGAAGTCTCACTTCTTGTGATTTTTGTACAAATATAAAAATTTCCCTTTGTATCTATTTTTTCTGGCTCATGATGTTATTGAGGAAAATGCTGTAATATTTATCTCCTATATCATCCTGACTCCAAAAAGTCTTGCTATTTCCAGGAAAGGCTTAAAAGTCCTGTAGTTACCACACATAATATTGCATAGGAAGTTTTAATGATAGTGAACCAATAGCTGATAGTGTCTGCCAAGTTTTACTGACTTAAACCAGTTTTTCACCGTGAGTTTGCACTCAACCATTCTGTGTTCTCTACTTGCCATTTTTCTGAAATAATGGAAAAGCTTGTTATAATGAAAGAGCCATTCCTGGATATTTCTTCAAAAACAGTTTCAAAATACTTGTTTATATGAAAGCAAGTCAGGGAGCTAGCTGGAAAGGTGAAGACTGATCTATGTAAGCCACTAATCATGGGGATACTGTCTTTTGTTAAAGGCCCTGCTCGTATGAAGCAGGAGTCAACACAACAGCCTTTCTTGGCCAATACTTGTTTGGGAAAAATATGACTAAGGTGGTAAAGCCCTATCACAGAAAATTGTGAAAGCATGAAATATAAAAGCTTGGCTGTGGAATCTAATTATGATAAAGTACATTGTTAACATAATCTCTTGTACTGAGGCTCTGAATTATAAGTTTGAAGGGCCAGTTGAAGCCTCCACCAGTGTTAACAGAGTGGCAGTGAAACCCATCTGCAATTTCTTTAAGTCAGGTTATATATATATAAAACGTTGTCGTGGTTTAAGCCCAGCTGGCAACTGAGCACCACACAGCCGCTCGCTCACTTCCCCCCCTGCCCCAGTGGGATGGGGGAGAGAATAGGAAAAGTAAAAGCGAGAAAGCTTGTGGGTTGAGATAAAAACAGTTTAATAAATGAAATGAAGTAAAATAATAATAATAATGATAATAAAAATTGTAATGAAAACAACAACAACCAAGAAAGGCAAGTGATGCAAATGAAAACAATTGGTCACCACCCTCCGACCGATGCCCAGCCCAAGCAGCGGTCCCCCGGCCAGCTTTTCCCCTAGTTTATATACTGAGCATGACATCATATGGTATGGAATTTCCCTTTGGTCAGTTGGGGTCAGCTGTCCCGGCTGTGTCCCCTCCCAACTTCTTGTGCACCCCCAGCCTACTCGCTGGTGGGGTGGTGTGAGAAGCAGAAAAGGCCTTGACTCTGTGTAAGCACTGCTCAGCAGTAACTAAAACATCCCTGTGTATCAACACTGTTTTCAGCACAAATCCAAAACACAGCCCCATACTAGCTACTATGAAGAAAATTAACTCTATCCCAGCCAAAACCAGCACAAACGTTCAAAATTGTGACAAAAAATTCTCTGAGATTTGCATTTTTGGTCAAGTTATGATGCCTTGAGTGGAATGTGAGGTAATCAGAATGTCCTTTGTTGATTTCCTGTAACAACCAGAGCAGCCCATTGGCTTGTTTGCCTGTTATTTTCAGGTACCTAATGAGTTAAGACTCATGCAGTGTGGGCACTGCAGTACGTGGGCACCTAATTTAGATTTCTGAATAGATTTAACTGCAAGGATAGGATCCTGTGACATCTGGGATTGCATCTGCATGCCTACCAATGTGAACCATTAAATTCAGGAGTTCACAGTAGATTGCCATATGCAAAAGACAGCAGCAGCCCAGGATGTGGACCCAGAATATTTTGGTTGAAGGTCTTCACTACCTACCTTCCGAATTTTGCTTGCTTTTCACCTTACCTCCATCTGGCTCTGACGGCATTTTGCACTGCTGGCAGCTTAGACACCCAGTTGAAAAGAACAATAAAGAAAATCTTCATTGTGAATATACTGCCATCCTGCAGCTGGCTTCTGCCTTGAGAAGTAAGTTCTGGAAGATCACAGCTGTGGATGGACATTTTACATGAAGGTGACCTTATCACAGGAGTCTTGTGGGCTTACCAGAAAGAAAAAACTCCACGCTCCACAGCTACATAAAATTATTTTTATGTCCCTTCGTTGGGTCTGAACCTTAGCGCCTTATGGCAGGCACTAACTTTTTGTTCTTTATGCTGGCTGATGGTCAGATAAAGGATACCCTATTCATGGCTAGATCTGCTACATATTAAATATATATACTGAACTTGCTACTTGTTTTGATTATATTACAAATCTCCTACAAGGAGAGCATGAAAGAATAAAAAAGCTTACTTGTTTCCCTTGATAAAATAAAGGCTGAAAAAGAATGTATTGCTCTCTGTGTTTTCATTGTCCTTGTTTATTCATCAGGACAGAAATAAATCAGGGACAGAAGAGAGCTTTTTAGGCTCAACAATGAACAGTGTTAGCTCATGAATAAATTGCCCTAAGAAAATGCAGGTTGGAATTATAAGAAAGGCCATCAAGAGAGAGAGATTCTAAGTCAGCCTTTCTTATGGTATAAGGAAAAAAACACGCCAAACTCCACCTTGGAATCATCTTAAGTGGAAGTTTGAAAGCTGATATAAATGCATAACATGAATCTTGTACCTTACACTACAGAAAGACTGTTTTTCACCCCAAAGATCCATTCCAATCCTGTGTTCCCAGAAGTGAGTTCCACAAGTGCTGCCCTGTGAAGCTGAAATTCCGGGAGAACGTTATTTATACCCAGTAAATTAATGCAACATTGCTTAGGGGTTTCTGACTTCCTAATTTTTGTTGCAGAGCTCTTTAGCGTCTCCCTGTAAAGGACATGGTGCTTGGTTGAACAGTATTGTATGTAAAAGATGTTTCATAGGGCATTATCAACGTCATTTTTTTTAATATGCTTTTTATTAATTTAGCTGTAATGTATAAACTTTAGGTAATTCACAGGGCAGTTAACGACCAGCTGGACAGATTGAGGCCCTGAGGTAAAAGTAGTAGGTCTTAATGCTTCAGCCAATCCAACATTTTAGACACTACATGCTAACAAAAAATTTGTTAGCGAAAGATCCCTCATACACAGCAATATTCCCAATTATTTTTTTATTTGCAATTTTAGCTAAAAACTCTATAATGAACTCAAAGGACAATTTTATCAAACAGCTGTGTGAGTGGTGTCTGTCATATCAGAGACCCTTCTGAACATAAGACTAGAGATCTGTGAAACTTCCCCTTGCAGATAACTCATGTAGCCTTTCAGTTTTGGTATCTTATATATTGAGACTGTTAGTATGACTGTTATGATTTCTAACAGCTAGATTTTACACGGCTTGGCTTGGAATTGGATGACAACAATAGGTAAAATACAGACCACATTCACCTCCATGTTTTTGAATAATAACAAAATTTCAGGACAAAAAAGAAATCTCAGATTCACTCCATCAATTTTCCAAGGTTCACATGTCTGTATTTAGATGTGAAAATTATAAATTCTTTTATACTGTTGTAAAAAAGAAAGGATAGAAGTGGGAAAAATCTAGGAAAAAATATTCATTGAACAGTTTATTCAGTTAATATAAATTTTTGTAGAGTAATGTGCTCAATGAATGGTATTATATCCATAATAGACCTAGTCAAATACTCAGAGGAAAAGTCATTGAATAATTTATTCAATGAAAAATGACAAAATTCACTGAATAATATATTCACTGAACAGTACTCAGCTCTAACAATGTTTTCTTAAAAGATGTAGAGAAATATTTCAAGATGTTAAGGCTTTGTCTTTTATCCTGCTTTACCCTGAAAATCAACACAATTCTGAGTTTAACCAAACTCAAATACTAATGATAAGAAATCTTTCAAAGCTTCTCTGAGTTTGACTTTTCTTTTTTGTATGTTCTCCAGAATTTTTCACAAAGTTTAGGAGCCAAAGAAGTCTGTAATGCTCCAGAACCCATCTTCAATCTTATGAAATGTTATGTAATATTTTCCTTATTGGAAACATAGTCCTGATATAATTTTTTTTAATAACAAATGATCACAAAAATGTATTTTTAGATGCTTAATTAACACCAGTCTTCACATCCTCTTCATGCTGACAGTGCATGAACAGTTCTTGCATTCCAAATGCAAAGGCAAATTTGAATATAAAATTTAGTGCTTTTGAAGAATCCGATTTGTACATGCTGGGTGTTAAATGTTAAAAAACCCCCACAAACTATTCTCTTATCCAGCAAGAGAAAATGCAATGTCAGGCAGACACTTAGAGCTTAAGAAAGGAAAGATAGACAGGGCATGCCACAGGTCAATAATGGATGGTGTTATCAGACAAACGGGTCACAAATATTCGCTTGAAAATATTAAACTAATTCTACATAAGAAGTGACTAGTTCAATGATAATTAGCTGCATTTTTATGATGCATATAATTTCTGTGATGCCACAACATCAGTGCTAACACTACCACAAAGATGATAAAGATGAAAGTAGCTAACCTTCAGGTTAACTCTAATTGGAATACCCTTAAATTAAGGGAAATGACATCTAACTTTAATGTGCAATAACACCCTTATCATTTAGGTCAGCTCCTGCTAATTTGTTTGTGTACTGTAAGTATCAGTCATTTTTTAATTCTCTTGTGTGTTGCATGCTGTACCCTTTATCATTTGGATGAAATTTTATGTCCAAACTTTACATTCTTAATGAGAAAATTTTAGTTTAATTGATCACAGTTTTATCTATTTCTGACTTTTTCTTTGGCCTCTCCAGCTTGGAACCCCAGACATATCTGCAATATGTTTTGTATTTAAATGGTTCAAGATGCATATTTTATCTATTTTAATAGTAGTAACTGTACAAATGTTGCTGAACTTTGTCAACAAAGCTAGGCCAAATGAAACAGAAAAACATGAAATAAGTTGACTGGTTTCTGGTCAAGAGGAAAAGCTAGAGTCTGCAACAAGTTTCATTATCCAGTGCTGCAGCAACCAGCAATGGAGAGAGGTGTATTATGTTGTCTGCTCCTACTTCCCAACTGAAATCACTGGTGAATCTTATTAGGGTTTGTTATGGCATGATCAAATCATACAATGAAGAAACCCACTCAGGAGTGGGATTCATCTCACCTAACTTTAATTGTCCATCAGTTAGTAGTCTAGTTTGTCTAGTCTGGTCTAAACGTTCATTATTGCCATCAAAAGACACAGAAAAGGTGCCCAGACAGCTAGACTAGACTTAGTGGTCAACTCTCTGTTCCTTGTTCTAAAATTATAGGAACTGGGCCTGAAGTTCTCATTGCTGAACATCCGTTCGTTGCATAAAACCCTATTGTCCTCTAAAGCTGGCACTGCTCAGTAACTTTCCTGGAAGTCACAAGAGGCATTTGGGGAAGGTAAGCCAATTTAGTTATTCATTAGGCCATAAAGTTGGATGATCTCCCTCACAAATGAAACAAATGGGGAAAAAAGTGCCCTATGCTGTCTCCTGTGACATACAAAATATTTTGTGTTTCACACCATAATCTAGCATCTTTTATTAGAGTGACATAGCTTCCCAAAATGTTAAAATTATTTCATGTGTGACAAAGTAGATGTTGAAATTTCTCATGTTACTCTACAGCTAGGCAATTGACATTTTCAGCTCATGCCATTATTAACATGGTGCTGGAGGGAAAGTAAATGTTTTCCATGTAAATATATAAAAATGTCTCCGATTTCCTTTATGAAAGTCACAGAAATATTAGCAATTAGCTAGTTTAGATCATCAGGAAGACTCAGTTGGAATGGGAGTCTACGTTATTCAAGAGACATCTGATGGGCAAGTGATGCTGTCTGTTATGAAAAATAATCATGCCATGACACAACACCACTGAGATATCAAAGCTGTCATTTCAATTCACACTTCTTGAATATGTAAAGTGCAACTGTTAAGTAATTTAATATTATTCTGTTGTTTTGTTCTCCTCGGAGAAAAGAAAGAAATCATTAACTTAGAGCCTTTTATATGGTTTTCCCTGTAATTAACATTATTGTTTTGTGAGTGTTTATGTGAATACACCCATATATATATATATATATGTGAAAAAAACATATTACATAAGATTGGTCCTGAATATATATACCTACATAAGTGTAAATGTAAAAATATATATGTATATATGTATAAATTATTCTTAATTAAGTATATACAGGAAACTGTTCTTTAGAAAATGGAAAATAACACTTCCAAATTGTGGTGGGTTGACGCTGGCTAGACACCAGGTGCCCATCAAAGCCACTCTATCACTCCCCTTCCTCAGCTGGACAGGGGAGAGAAAAATATCACGAAAGGCTCCTGGGTCGAGATAAGGACAGGGAGATCACTCACCATTACTGTCACAGGCAAAACAGACTTGACTTGGGGAAATTAGTTTAATTTATTACCAATCAAAATCAGAGTAGGATAATATGAAGTAAAACCAAATCTTAAAAACACCCTCCCCCCACCCCTCCCTTCTTCTCAGGCTCAACTTCACTCCTGATTTTCTCTATGTCCTCCCCCCGAGCAGCACAGGGGGACAGGGAATGGGAGTTGCAGTCAATTCATCACATGTGGTTTCTGCCGCTCCTTCCTCCTCACACTCTTCCCCTGCTCCAGCGTGGGGTCCCTCCCACAGGAGACAGTTCTCCATGAACTCCTCCAACATGAGTACTTCCCAAGGGCTGCAGTTCTCCATGAACTGCTCCAGCATGGGTCCTTTCCATGGGGTGCAGTCCTTCAGGAACAGACTGCTCCAGCGTGGGTTCCCCATGGGGTCACAAGTCCTGCCAGCAAACTTGTCCAGCGTGGGCTCCTCTCTCCATGGGGACACAGGTCCTGCCAGGAGCTTGCTCCAGCACGGGCTTCCCACAGGGTCACAGCCTCCTTTGGGCATCCACCTGCTCCTGCATGGGGTCCTCCACAGGCTGCAGGTGGATATCTGTTCTACCATGGACCTCCCTGGGCTGCAGGAGGACAGCCTGCATCACCGTGGGCTTCACCAGGGGCTGCAGGGGGATCTCTGCTCTGGTGCCTGGAGCACCTCCTCCCCCTCCTTCTTCACCGACCTTGGTGTCTGCAGGGCTGTTTCTCTCACAGACTCTCACTCCTCTCTTCTCCAGTTGCCGTTTGCGCAGTTGTTTTTCCCCTTCTTAAATATGTTGTCACAGAGGCGCTACCACCATCGCTGATGGGCTCAGCCTTGGCCAGTGGCAGGTCCGTCTTGGAGCCGGCTGGCGTTGGTTCTGTCAGACATGGGGGAAGCTTCTAGCAGCTTCTCACAGAAGCCATCCCTGTAGTCCGTCCCCCCCCCCCCCCCCCCCCCCAAACCTTGCCACGCAAACTCAATACACAAATGTTGAGTCATTGAATGTTATTTCTGTGACTACAGGCACAATCTGCATTTTGTTAGGGGAAAAAACCCCAAAACAAATACCTAAGCTGAACCTTGTATTGTGAAGTCCAGACTTGGGCAAAACTGGGTTTTATATGTTTAGTTTTACCTGTGTCTGAGATTAAGTAACATTTTTTGCTGTGGTTTTGGAAATTCTATCAAAGTATCTGCCAGTCACTTGTCAAATTCCATGTTGTCATTCTTGGATATAAAGATTTCAATAGCAGTCCTGCTGAGAATGATAACTGCTTATGCACGTGTTTGAGCATGTGATGCAAACTGTGATCCTCTGTGTTCAAAGCTCCACAATGTTTGTCTAATCTATTTGATGCTATTCTTCCCAAAAGGAATATATTGTAACATCCCATAAGATACAGAAGAGATAAGATTCAAAAGACACAAAGGATTATACTTACACCTATGCCATAGCTCACTGACTCCTCAGATTGCAGAATGGTGAACAAACCCGTATTATATCATATCACAAAAGAAGGTCATTGGAACCTGGCACTCATTAATGGTGTTGGAAAAAATTGCTGACTTTTTTTCACATCTAACAATATGTTGCAAAAAGAAGCATTTAATATTAAGCAATGAAAGACAAACCAGTGTTAGTATATATATTCAATTTATGTAAATCGATAAATGCATATTGTGGCCTGGTTTTGCATTTCAGAAATGAATGAGAGATTCATTCATAATTAAACAAACATCACCATATTTTCTGTTAAAAAGGCAAAGATGTGTGAGATGTGTGCATTCAATTGAGTTTATCAGTATGCATCAACAGATAAACGTTCAAAGTTTTCAGGAAGCATAACTGGTATGTAATAGAAATAATTTTTCAGCACATCTACCTGCAACATTACTCTTGAAATAAAGTATACTGGAAACTAAGTATCAGGTATAAATTATCACTTGCTGAATTGTCAATGCTTGCCCTTCATAAATCACAATGTTACTAAATCTGTCATAAGGCAGACAATACAAAAAGTTGTACTGTATCACTATCTCAGTGACAACATACTTAACTATCTCTATTGTTTTCCAAGCATGAGATTCTGCAGCTTTAACAGGATTTGGTCATTTAACCATTAACTAAGTATATTTGAAGATAAATTGTTGATATCAAGGGACCTTTGCTATGTAGCATGACTGGTTTATGATCTGCATTAGAACCGCCTCCTTTTATTATGATGAAAGTATTTTATTTATAGCAATGATTGTTACATATGTTCTGAAATGATTTATTGCCATGGATGTGAAAGCAACACATTGAAATTTTACTGAAGAGTTTTGATTCATATTGACAAGTATGTAAAGATAATAAATGTTTAACTCCATCTACCAAATTGGTAACTGTTATTAGTTATTTCTCTTGTTTTGTTTTTCTGAAAATTATGCATTCCTGTAATACTAAGTGTTGTAAGCAAGACACTGGCATAATATGCATTTTTTTTTAATGTGAAACATAACTCTAGCTGTTAAGTAAAGACATTTTGTAAAGAGTAGGACATATGTTCAAAGAATCATTCATACTAGATGTACATCTTTACAGCTCATCTTGACGGTAGTTCTTGCTGTTGTAGCACCCTGATGTGCCTTGCATCTCCCACACATGTATTTGCAAGGGCTGAACTGAAAAACAATGAATTCAATTGTAATCAAAGCATATTACATATTTTAGGTTTCTTATGAACTTACTTAATCAACAATTTAGATAACATGAACAGAAATGAAGTATTAGTACAAATCAAGCCTTCTTTGCTATCAATCAATGCCTAAATTAAAGTTTCAACATCACGTCTTTAATAAAATCATGACTGATTAACATTACTCATCAAAGAATTGTTTCCTTCCTTAATTGTACCCCTATGTTTGATCATATAATCCCTCTAAAGTTTGAAAATTCCCTTGAAGAATGTAGCTTCACTACAGAACTACTATAGAATTAGCTTGTTTAAGGTGCAAAAAGTTTGTTGTCTTTACTCTTATAACTGGAGGCTCAGTGAAAAGACCAGAAGCATAGATATTCCTGTTCTGTATGAAAAAATAGCCAAAGACACACTTTCTGATTCTAAGCTTTCCTCCCTGTCCCTTAGTGTCTCTTGGAAAGCCAGCAGCTAGACTAACTTGAGGTGACACTGGGAATACTGATGTTGATATATCGTACTTGTCTAGGGTATCAGTCACTATTTGTATTCCCTAACACAGCTGGAAATGTCTTGCTTGTCAGATGAGTTCTTAAAGCATCCTTTGCTGATTTCTCAGCATCAGCATCTGAGTTAAGTTTGATGATAATAAGTAGTATTAAAGATCCAGAAATAAGCTCAATTTTCTGTGAACCAAGATATAATCTGAATTAAGAAACATGTCTGAGAGAAAACCGAAGAGACTCGCTATCACATCTAATTAGTGAATTAACCATATTGCGTCATTGGTTCAGTTATTCTTCTGCTTTGTTTTTATTTTCTTTGTAGGATTGGCTTTGCAGATAAACTAACAGAAGAGCAAAGAATAATAAGAAAAAACCCACTACATTTTTTACATATTGTGTAAAAGCTAAGAGATGGAAACGTTCAAATTCTTATATCTAGCTATCAGTATTAAAAAAGCATAATATACTAAGAATTGTCACACCAGTGGTGTCTCAAGAAACTGAAATATTATCATTTTTGCCTACAGTTAATATATCTGGCATTTATGCCACACATTACAGCTGCTTGAATTTGAATCTCCAAAATACTCTGGCTTAGATATTAGTAATTTTATATGCATTTATCACAACAATATAAGCAAGTACTTTCTTGGTGTTCTGGGACAGGATCAAAACTTCATGTGCAAACTATTATTAATACTCTTACTTTTTCTTACATTTTCTCAGGCTATTCCACATCATAACTATAAGAATAATGTTTTCTTTTAGATGTTTCATCTTGTAGATGTGTACCCATTGTGAAATAAGTTGGGACCCTTAATTGGCAACCCAAGAAATATCAGGGTGTACATCCATTTATTCATGTTTAGATTTTGATTAAATCTCTGTGATAGATTTTACCCAGTGTGCTGAACAATGTTCAGTTGTATTTGATCATTACCTCCTGCTTTATACAGTATATTCCATAGTTATAAATGCAACCATTACATTTATTTTAGCTTCCTAGGATTATTTTAAGATTATCAAAAATATATTTAGTCCATAGTTTGGGCATACTGGGCTATATCAGATGGCTGTGTCTGAATTCAGAATTTCAGTAATCAACACAAACAAGTTTTAACATACACAAAATCAAGTAATAATAATAATAATTAAAAAAAAGACCTCCAAATGTAACTTCCTTCAGAACTCCTTTTTATGTATAAATGGTCAGTAAACGTAGGGTGGGTCATATAAATCATAACTGTAGTAATTCAATAAATCAGTTAGTATCATATACTTCCTACCTTGTGATGATCTTGAGGAACCACTGGCAGAAAAGTATAATAATTTCTTCTTATGTTGTGGTATATTTCTTAATTTCTAACATTTCGATACCATATGTTTAGAAGATAATCCCTAGCATTTAGTTTCTCTATGTAACTGGCTTATTTTATTATTGAGCTCATGAAGCCAAAAAAAATTATGAAGTCCAGCTATCACCCATTTAGGAAGGAATATGACTTCATGCTGGGATTCATTCCACATAATAACAGGCCTTTTATTAAAGGAACATCCCGGAACACTAAGTAAACAGCAGTGTACAAAAACGCCACAAGGTAAAGAATTCTCTGAAGGTTCCTCTGCAAGCAATTGAGTTGTGGAACTGGCTATCTTTATCCTTGAGACAACATTTATTACTTTCTGAAACCCTCCAGGAATTGTCACTGGATGTTCAGTAGGTATTCCTAACTTGTAAACATGGTCACTGTCCTTTGAAAGATTTTGCTTCCTTACTAAAGCTCAAAACCGCTGAACATACTCAGGTTTGATCAAATGGCTGTCTGAAAATATAGTTTGTACTTCTCTGTGCACTAAGTAATATACCAATGTATCCTAATGAGCATGGTGGTGGAAAGGGATCTGGAAAGTAAAAGACAATGGGGTTCTTACCTAACTTACAGTTAGCTATGTTGGTATCTAAAATGAAACTTTTCACAGAAAAACATTACAAAAATTCTTTGTAAGATAGAGCCTTAAGTTGCATAAAGCACTACATCCATTCATTCTCAGCATCCATTCCAATGTATCCTCTTGGTAAGAATTTACCAGATGATTTTTTTGCTTTCCTGTGGTAATGGGGAGTTTTTCATACCTGTGTAATCTGCATAGTTTAATTACTAAAGGAATGTAAGACTATTTGTTGAATGAACAAGAGTCTTAAGATGTGTCTTAGTATACATGAGGGATATCAGCTCCTATTTCAGAATGGAAGTCATTACTAAACTATTTCATGAAAGGCAAGGATTAAGTTAAACTACATTTGTTCATCACTGTAACTGCTGTTTTTCATAAATAGGACGTCATCAAGGATTACATGCAAACAATAAAACAGCAGCATTGTCTTTCTCTTGTTTATGGGTTTTCATTAATTCATTGAAAATAATCAAAACCTCTGGTGAAACTATTGGCTGTAATCAATGCTCTAAATCTTACTTTGCTTCACTAAAAATCAAAAAGAAGTCCCCAATACAAAACATACACTCATCTGTGCTGAAGGGTTATGGCATAGAAAGATCATGATGAAACCAGAATAAAGGAAAGGAGGAATAAAAGAACTTTCTGAATCATGAAGTGCAGTCTCCTGTACTGGGAGATATCACATCAAACAATCAACTCCAAACATTTTGAACTCCATTTTGAAAAGCTATTAATTTTTTAATTAATCATCCCCTATTGGAAGATTGTTCCACAACCTAATTTCTTTTACAACTATAAATCTAAGTTCAAACAAAAATATATGCATCTTCATTTAAAATCCAGTTTATCTCAACACCTCCTTCTAACTTAAGTAACTTTCTTCCCTTTTTCTTCTTTGTATGCTTCTAGATAACACTCATGCCAATTAACTCTTTCATTAGCTTTAAGTTTTTTCGTAAGTTTTACTTTCCTATCACCCTACTACACTCCTGCAGCAACTGCTGTTTAAATTTCTATATTCCAGGCAGGACTATTATTAATCTTGTTAGACTTCAAAAAATTGAGGGTTAACTCTTCCCAAATACAGCCTTATCAGCTTTACTACAGTACTTTTTGTTTTAGTTATAAATACTAAGTTTCTTGCACCAGTAGTTGAGGATTTTCTGTTTTTCTACCTCATCTACTGCCTATTTGATCACAGTGCTTGCTGTCAGTTTCCCAGTGGAAAGAGTAGTCTTTTCATTGATTTTGTGAAATTTGTTTGTTCTCAGGGATATTGATGCTTTATTTTTTTCTTTCTTGGTATCCCTTGTTTCCCACATTTATGTTACTTCACTTAGGTAGCATTCTCTAAGCCCAGGATAAAAGACACCATTTGTCTAGTTCAGGTTTCTCATCCTATTTCTTTTTAAAATTATTCTTATGAGTCATGGCAAGCCTATCACCAGGAAAAACATGTACATACCATGGATGTTTTCAATGAACATCTCCATGCATTCCTCACAGCACCAGTCCTTGATTAGTCTCTTGTTCATCATTACCTCCAACCTTCTTGCTTAGAGAGTAGAAACACCACTGAATCATCTTCCTTAGCTTGGTGTAGTAATCCTTGTTACACTGCACTGAAATTTTTACAGTGACGCTGCCAAAGAATGATCAGCAGGTTCTTTCACACTGTTTGCAGAATCCTTTTCAGCTTCATATGCAGAGCCTTTGCAATTGCTTCTAGCACATAGCGCATGGGGGTTTTTGTTTGCTTGTTTTCTGTCACATATCTGTCAGTTCTTTTAAATGAAAAGTTTCCTATTTATGTGGACCTGCCTATTATTCAGGTTGGTCTAAAACCTCAGTTCTCTCCCTTACATCCTGCTCCCCATCTGTAGATTGTTTTCCCTTCCCTTGTCCCTGTGACTACTCTGTGTACAAACTCTTTTTCCAGCATCAGCCTTGGCTAACGCAAGCTCTCCTCTTCCATGCTTAAAGAGATAGCAGCTCTCAGTGCTGTTTTATCTTCCAACTTTGATCTCTGTTTCTCCTCTTCAGTGTAGCACACTTGCTCTTCTGTTCTACATTTGCTTTTCTACCTGGCTTCTTCAGAGAATCATAGAAGTGCTGGTTAGAAGGGACCTCTGGAGATCATCTAGTCCCAGTTGAAGGATGACTACTGCCAACACTAGATCAGGTCACCAAGTTCCCAGCCAAGTTTTGAGAAATTTCAAGGATGGAGATTCTACTGTACCTTTGTGTACCATTCTGCTGATCATTCTGTTTTAGTATTACTCTTCTGTCTTAATGAAGACATTTTTTCTGACATCCAGTCTTAATATCCCAAACCATGACATATGGTCATTTCTCCTTGTGATATCATTTCTCACTGCTGAGAAGCATCTGTCTCCATTTTCCTTGTAACTCCTTCAACCAGTTGTAGGCTGCTGGCTGATTCCCTCCCTTAGCCTCCTTTATTCCAGATTAAACAAGCTCACGTTACTCATCATTTTCTTGTAGGCAGTCATAGGTTTATAGAATCATAGAATTATAGAATCATTTAGATTGGAAAATACCTTTAAGATCATCAAGTCCAACCATAAACCTAACACTGCCAAATCCACCGCTAAACCATGTCCCTAAACGCCATGTCTACACATCTTTTAAATACCTCCATGGATGGTGACTCAACCTGTTCAAGCCTGTTCCAATGCTTGATCACCCTTTCAGTGAAGAAATTTTTCCTAATATCTGGTCTAAACCTCCCCTGGCGCAACTTGAGGCCATTTCTTCTTGTTCTATCACTTGTCAATTGGGAGAAGAGACCAACACCCACCTCTCTACAACCTCCTTTCAGGTAGTTGTAGAGAGTGATAAGGTCTCCCCTCAGCCTCCTCTTCTCCAGACTGAACAACTCCAGTTCCCTCAGCTGCTCCTCATAAGACTTGTGCTCCAGACCCTTCACCAGCTTCGTTGCTCTTCTTTGAACACGCTCTAGCACCTCAGTGTCTTTCTTGCAGTGAAGGGCCCAAAACTGAACACAGTATTCGAGGTGCGACCGAGTACAGGCGGACGATCACTTCCCTACTCCTGCTGGCCACACTATTTCTGATACAAGCCAGTTTACTAGTACTCTAGGCTCCTAACTGTCTTGATAACCTGCCACTAGGCCCTCATGAGTTTTTCAACACATCTTTTGCACTAGGGTGAACAAAACTAAATGCAGTATTCCTGAAGTGGTGTATATCATTTGTGAAGAGAGTGTACAGTTAACTCCAATTCAGTTTGGCATCCATTGTAATTTCACGGCCTTTTTAGCTGGGCTGATAGTCAGTCTGTTGGTTCTCAGATTGTACTGATGCCTACTTGATGGAGGTGCAGAACTTTGCCTATCTCCTCATCGAACTTGAGGAGGTTTCTGTTGACCTAATCTTCAAGTATCTCAAAATCACTCTGGACTGAAGCTCTACTGCTCTACAGTCAATCCCCCTCCTTGTCCCCAGTTTAGTACCATCTGCAAGTTTGACTTTAGTTTTATCATCCAGGTTTTTAGTTAAGCAACTGAACAAGATCAGCTCCAGTATTGCTTACTGCTTATTGCCTCCTTATTAGATATTAGATATAGATATTAGGTATAGATATTAGATATATTAGAGCCACTGATTATTGTCCTTTGGGCCCTGTGGTCTAGCCAATTTTTAACTCATCTCTTTTCAGTCTGCTTTTACTTTGGCATTGTGGTCACATGCTTCCAAAAAAGCGTGATCATTCAAAGCAAAGATCTGAACCCATATGAGTTTTCTTATGAGCTCATACGACAATGTTTTGTTGAGTAACACATAGCAAAAAGAAATCACATGTCAGCACTTTGAAGTAGCCCTCTTTCCCAAGAAAAACAACAAACAGGGAGAAAGAAAAGACTATGCCAGTGATCATGCAGATCTTACTTTCTCTGCCAAGAAGATCACAACCATAAAATGTCTTGCTCTAACACAAAAGTGACAGAAAGCTGCTGAATATTTGTGTGTTCCATTGGATATCAATGCAGCCTGGAAGATGGAGAATAAAAACCTCCCTTCAAAGTATTGCTTCTGATGAATTCCTACAGTTAGAAAAGCCCAACATGTTCAGAAGTCAAAACCAAATAACATACCAGACAAGTGAAATAATTTTTAAGCATTTGTCTTTTCAATATTGTTTTCTCCCTCCCTCTCTGGCTCAACCACGCACTGCAGTGCATAGACACTCACAGATGTCTGAGCCAACCTGCCAGCTGTAGCTTGGGAAAGAAAGTTCTGCATCACGATGCTTCCATCTGCCCCACCCTGCCCACAAGGACGGCTGTAGACAAATTAAAATATCTGGCAAGCAAGTTCGGTATTTCGACAAACAGTGACTTCTGAAGCTAGGCACATCATGAGGAGAGTTTGCGCCTTCTGCTTAGAGATGCAAGTCCTCACATTTTCATCAGCCAAGCAATCCAAAAGCTCAGAAGATGAAGCACTTTTCCTTACTAGTAAGCAGTAAAGTTGGGTTTGATAATAATGCTTTTAACTCCACTTTGGAGTCTCATTTAGCTCGTGGCCGCCATCTCGTTGCAGTTCTCAAAGTACAACCTCTACCAAACTGCTTCCTCCAAAGAAAGCCTTTCTCAGAACTGGCCTAACAGGTACAGCCTAGCCCTTAATGATTTTAAAGTCTCAAATATTTCTGCATGTATTTATTTAAAATGCATTTCAGCTTACATTGAAAAGACAAATATAACCTCACACAGGTTAATTTAAAAACTCTGGGTATAGTGTAATGAACTCACTGTAAAATACTACTGATATGTTTGTCTGATAGATCTGTGTCTTGAAATTACTGTGATGACATGAAGTGTCTGTGAATCACAATAAGACATTGCTGAGCACTGTTGTCCACCCTAATTGCTCTGCTATTGGAGTTCACCAGAAAATAAAAGCAAGACGTGCCCATACACTCAGAACATATTCATAGTGGTTTGAGAGTAGCTATTTGACATTTAAATCTCATTTAGATCTCATTTGTTTTGCCTTTATGATATCTTCGTTCAGTTGCCTTCTGCATAAGAGTGATGGGAGGCAGACTATTTGGTGAGAGAGCCTTCTAAAAGCCTGCTTTGTACTTGAAACATAGTATTCCCCTGTCTTTAGCTTCTAATGACCTGTATTCAGTGAATTTACACCATTTTATGATTGTCTTTCATTTTACTTTTGAAAGATGCCTTCCTCCTCTTGCACCCCTCCCTTCCATACTATTATTTCTGTGCTGAGATAATGAGAATATACCCATTTTTTGCACTTATTTCAATAAATTTCTTTCGGCTTGGTGAATTTATATTGTTATTATATGTCTTTTTGTAAATTCTCATATGTTTCTTATCTCATCTTTTGTGTCTGAATTTTTTTGTACAGAATTTGTCAACTTTGAGAAAGTAGTAGAAAAGTCTGTCCAACTATTTATTAGGGAGAGCAGGTGAAAGCATGTTTCTTTCATTACAAAATATGATTTTTTAATAAGCTGTCATAAAACTCCAACTAATTTATAATTTCTAATGCTTTGATTGGCTTGTCCATATTGTGGATAACACCTGTATGCACAGGAGAAAGACAAACTATAATAAAATGTTAAATGTTTAAAGCTTAAATCCACTAAGTACCTCTGTTACTGGAAGTTTTGACATTGTTTAAATGCAGTCAGTTAGCATTGTAACTAAAGGCTTTCCAATACAGAAAAGATTTCACTGTAGGAATAGTTCTTTTCTGAAATCTTCATGATTATACGAAGTTAATTTCCTCAGTAAAAGAGAACTCATTTCTCCTGTGAGATTCCTGCAGTTGGTCGCAGTTAGATCGCAACAGAAAAAGGGACAATTTTCAGCTACTCCAGCCCAGAAGCTTTGAATTTTCTGTTTTATTTCATATGGAAAATCAGGACACAAAGCCATACATTATTATAAGGTTAAGTTTATACATTTACAGTCCTCGAAGATAAGAAACATGAAAGTTAAAAATGAAAATGAAATCTTGATTCTTTCCCTGAAGCAAACGCTTAATTGTGTTTATTACTGCATAATTGTGTTGTAACAATTAGCCCACACATTTTTTCTCTCTTCAGCAAAGACCCCAATCCTACAAATACTTATTAGCTACTGGATGTTTCCCGGGACCACACACAGTATATAAAGTTAACTACATACATAAATGTTTATATGGTTAGATATAAACTAACTTCAGTTAGGAGAATTTGAAAACCTAAAGAAACAACAACAAAATATTGTCATCAGTTTTATATATCATTACAAAACCTGAGTTCATCTGTGGTGATGAATGTCTGTAATCTAACTTTTACTTCAGTGGATCAGTTCTGGTGGCACATCCCATGGAATGAGGCAACACCAGAATTGGAGGGAGATGGTACAGTGTGTGTAGTAGACACACTGGATGTTTAATTCTGGGGCAGTAACATTCTTTCCAGCGGTACTTTGCAGCAAAGAACCAAATCAAAATGTCTAGGTGATTGGTATATGTAAATAGATATATGTAAACATAAATTCATATTAAGATATATTTTTAAACAGGGAAACATCTGTAATTTCCATAACTCTAGTCTTTGAACTTGCATATAACTTTTTTCCATTTATTTTTTATTGTTACCATATTTTGCAATTGTGTTTACTTTCAATACATTAGCACTCACTTCAAAATCCCGGTAAAGCAGCAACTCTCTACAATGCCTCAGCCCTGCTATTAGCTCCTAACAAAGAACGTAAGGTATTTAGCATTTGCCCTGCGAAGCACACTGGAGTTAACACATCTTGATTTCAGCCATTATCAGCAAAACAAAATAATGTGGAAATGCTTTTGGTATCCTGCGGTTCCTCAATTTGTCTAGTTCCTGTCTTATGATTTATTTTTCTGAGATTCCATTGTCACTGGGCTCAGCAGCACCCTCCGAAATTCTGCAGTGACACTGGAGATAGGGAGGGCAGGCACGGCTTCCTTTTGGAGGCAGGAGGTCAGGCAGAGTGTTAGAAGGGCAGCCTGGGGTCAGAATAATACAGTAGGAGTACAGAGAGTACAGTTAGGTTAGCATATTGTTCTGGGGCTGAGAGCCTTTTTCAAACCCTGATCCATCTTCATCCTCGTAATTAGGCGATCTGCGCTTTCAAAGAAAGTGTTGCTATGAAACACGTTGGCAAATGAAGGCAAATTTGAGGCCTGCTCATTTAAGTGTTGGGCTCATTGTTCTTGTGGTGTAATTGGTGATCAAGAAGGCAATAAAACGGCATGGCCATTAAACGGCCCGAGCTGAAATTGAAAGGGGAGCATTTATACGTTGCAAGCTGCTGCGCGGAGGCTGTAACTTTCACCCTTACGTGAACCAGAGTTTACGGAAAGGCCTGATGGCATGGCTCTTATTTCACCTCCAGGAGGCGGGGAGAAAAGAAGGGAGGAAAAAATCAAAACTAAATAGAATTAATGAGCCTTCACACATTGTCCTGTTTCTTTTGTTGTGAGAAAGCTGGGCGAAAATTAAGTGGGATAAGAGAGGGTGGAAAAGAAACACCATTAATATCAGGTTGTAAATTCTACAAAACATTAACTTCATTACATGGCAATTACTGTCTGTAATTGGCAGAACGAAAGATTCTACTTTCTCATCAGTTACCAGTTGTATAGGACTCAGCATTTTTTTTTTCTTGGCAAAGGTCACACCACTGATATAAAGAATACCTTATTGTGAACTAAAAGTATAACAGGTTCTTTTGCAAATAAGCAAGGGTGTAACTATTAATTGCTGCTAAACATCTCGCTCTGTTATTTTGTGCCAAAATGTGGCTCACAACTTAGAAAGATAACAACATTAATGATGCAAAAAGGAAAGCTTTTATTATTTCATGACTACTTGGTCCTATTTTCTGAACAGAAGAAAAACATGATTTAGAAAGGGATAAGATTATAAAGAAACAATGCTTGCTTTTGGAAATAGTTATCTCAAGAATTTCTTAAAAATAATTGTCAAGGGTGTGCATGGCAAGAAATCATATGCTGTATGAAGAAGCATTTTAATTTTTTACAATTTCTGTTCTTATTACACCTTTAAATTGACCTTGCTTTTCATTTATCACTTACCTAGTGCATTTATGAAAATATTCCACATATGCTCTAAGTTGAACTATATCCTGACTCAGATTTATGTATGTAACTTCAGCTGAAGCTCACGTCCTTAAGACACATGTTCAATGTCTAGTGGATTTTGCGAGGCAGCTGTAGAGGAAGACATTTAATCTAAATCAGTCTTGGAGTTTTCTAAAGGATGTATTTATTTCAAGAACTACATAATGAAGGAATATGATGGGGGGAAGAGATCAATTTTTCACATGGACATAAGAAAATAAAGTTGGGTTTGGTTTTTTTTTGGTGACTAATGGAGCCAAACAGAAGTCAAAATTTCAGAATTTCTGTCACTGAATTTCAACAATCACCTCAAATCACCACGAAATACAGAGTGAGAAAGTATGCCTAATTTTATTGAAAGAAATATTGAGCTATATAATTTGTTTACTTTTTATTAACAGAAAGCATTGAAACACTATTAAGTCAGAATATTTTCATTTCAGTTTGTTGGATAAAAAACATTCACGTCCCTTCTGCACTTCACGGAGCTGTCAGGCATTCTCTGGGCTGTAGTTCAGGGCTGCCAGGTTCCTACTGCTCTCTGCTCATCAGACTGTTTCTCTTATGCACAGCATGCCATTTCCAATGTGGAAGACACAGTCTCACCGAGAAGCTTTGCCTCTGGGTGGGGAAGAGCTTAAGGAGCCTGAGTGGTCCAGAAAACTTCTGTGAGATGCAGGTATTCTATCACAGGCCGATACAATACTAATATAAAAACAAAATCTGTTTGGTCTGTTCAATACTTTGAAATGATAAAGAAGTCATATTATACCAGTTCATAATAATTTTTTTCATATCAGCAGAATGAAATTTCCTGATTAAATATTCAATATTTGTGCACAAATTTTTTAAATTGAATGTCACTTAACAATAATTTTTCAAGTAACTATTTATTTTTATTGTTTCTACTTAGTTTTGTTCATTATTTTTAACTTGATAAAAGCATTTTCTGATATGCGTCATCACATTACTGTTGGAATACTTGTGACTTTGTAGTTGATATTTTCTCTGTGTTTATCCCCTGAATACTTTTTTTTTTAAAGTGAATACTGTATTCTCCCCTGCCCAAATAGCCAGAAAGCTTCAAATGCATATCAATAATGGCAGAAAAAGACCACAACAGGAATGTTTTCACCATGTTTGAACTGGTTCAAGGAAGGGAAGGCATAAGATCTCCCTGAGGCTAAGAAGAGTCTGTAGTTTGGAATATGTGCAAAAATCGCAGATCCATTTCTTTTCTAAGAAATATGAAACCCAGTGATGAAGTGTAAAAGGTGGAGGAGAGATGTCTGAGAAAACTGTCAAGCAAAAACCTGAGGAAAGTAAAATTATTTACTGTTTTAAACAATTACTGCCAATGAGCCTTTGGTTGTCATGCACACATAGGCCAGAATCTGGCCTGTGATGAACTGCATTTTGAACTACATTTGATTAACTAAAAAAAGAGAAAGGATTCATTCAGATATACTGAGACATCATAAGACTTTGTCTACCGATAAGTGTCAGAATAAGTTAAACTGCAGTTGGCTCACAACATTTGCTCTTTGGCTACCACAGCTACACCATACTTACAGAATTGCACAAGTAATTTTTCTGCATAGAAAACTTGCAAGAACAATGTATCGACCTGGTTTCATCAACGGTAGTTTCCACAACATAGGAGAAGAAGTCGCTCTGACAGCAGGTCATCAGCTAATTTGATTTTACATCTGATATCCTCTAAGTCCAGCTCAAGCCCTCAAGTCTTATGCAGCCATGTGAAAGAAGGTCTTGCTGAAGGAAGGCTACATAGTGTGATTCAGTGCAATGCGATACTCTGAATGAGCTGAACTAGCCTGGGATCTGGAGGCAGTAGACACAGGTCAGCGTTGCACTCCTCATGGACCAATTAGTACTGCCTAAAAAGGACACGAATTAATATTCTTCCATGGTGCTGCACTGTTCAGCAAAAATGTAACAGCTCTGCCCTGTCGAGTGATGATATTGCCAGGCTCTCCAAGCCTACCCCACCAGACAGCACTACACCATAGGACCTGCAGGATGGAGGCAGGAGCCAGATCCACCCTCCTGCCAAAAGGGTTACTGGAACAAATAAACATGTACAGACAAGATTGATAGTGCTTTTGTCAGTATCAAAATAGGGACAAATTGGTGTACTCCAACTGAGAAATAAACCCTTTCCTAGTCACTTTTGCTGACAATTCAGATGCAAAAGCTGTGTTTGAAAGGTGCTTATAGGGCTGGAATACTGGTTGTAGTTGGGATATATTTTGTGCAGAGGAGAGAAAGTAAGATAAGGACAGAGATAATAGGTTTATAAGGCTTCTATTTTTAGAAAACAATATTCGTCTCTCCTCCCTTCATGACAGTATTATTTCAGTGTAGAAATGTGTTTAGTATGATCTTTTTATCTTAAAAATGCCCCATAGACAGTGTTACTGTCTTCAAGAAGACATAGGGAAGCTCAACAAATTTCAGGCTTTAGTTATTTTTCTTTTAAAGTTATAATAAAGGAACAGTAAAAATTCTGTGCAACACTAATATTCTATTTTGTTACTGTTTCAAAAGTAGAACTGAAGGCAAAGCCGCTACAAATTCTCCAAATAACTTCAGTAATAACAGGAGGGAGTTTAAAAAAATGAAGGATGTTCTAAAATAATCTAAAATCTAAATTTTCACAACCTAAAATGTGAACAGAAAGAGAAATTTATTAATGTTTTGGACCTCTTTGTCATAGATGTTTCTTCCCAGCTAAATCAACAGACCCATCCAGAAGTGGGTGCCTGCATTTGGGGCAGCTGTTCTTCACAACACATGCAGCTCCAGTGGAACTGTCAAAGGTGCCTGGCATGCCTCGAGAATTAAGTGACTCTTTCATTCTTTGAGCATGACGATGCTGATTATCATCAGCAGAGACAACCTTAAACTGCTTCAGTAGCCTGCACCCTGTCTATTTACAGGGAAGAAAGAATCCATCTGTTTTCGGTCCTGTTCAGTCTTTGGCCTCCTTTCTTGGAACAGCAGCCAGTACCCAGGTTCTGACAACTCATACGTGCTGAAGAGTAAACTCAAGTTACAACCTGTGCCTGTGCATCCCATCTCTCTATATTTTGAGTGATGGTGATTTTTATTTTGAATTCTGTGGCTGTACGGAAGCATAATTTAAATTAGTATAGCTTTTCAGCTGCAAAGTGCAAAGACTTCATGTCTCTTAAGCACGTTAGATACCATTTTTCTCAAGGAACCCCTACCTATATCTGTCTTTGAATCAAGAATTGTTCAGTAACTGTGCAATGCATATTTGCCAGCATGACAGAGCTTTGTTGATAATTTGGCAAAATGTATTTGTGGGGTAGGGTGTAGATATAGTAAACCCAGCCTCAAAAAATTCAGCAGTACCTCGCACTGAGAAAATATCACATAATTATGGATATGTGATGTCATTCATTTAAGTCTAGCCAGTCAATTTAAGGAACACCGTAGAGACATGGGACATGTAGTTTCAGGAGACCTCTCAGCTCAAAAGCAGTATCTCAGCTACATTTTTTTTTTTTAATGTGGGTACCACTAGTATTTTCTGCAGAAGCTAGAATTGAGTGACACTTGAAAGAAATCACTGATTGAAAAGGTTTGGGTCTCTCTTTAGAGTTCTGAGATGTAATAAGATTCATGCCAGTCCTGCAAGTAGCATTTTTCTTTCTCTAGCTGGATGTGGGATTTATTCCAGTCAGAGGCCCAGGGAGTGATATGGCAATCCATCTTAGGATAATTATGTGAGCACTGCCACATAAGATCTGATGCCCTCAGGACAGAGCATGCTTCCAACTGCTTTGTAAAATTATCTTAAATACTTCATCAGGGCAGTTCACATACCAGTTCCATAAGTGCTTCTTTCTAAAGCTTTGTGGGGATGTGGGTGGGGGAATTAGTCCACACCAAGCTCATTTTTGGCACATTGAAATACTTGTGTTCATATGACGCATCTCATAGGATATATTACATGTTGAGATAGGAGTGTAAAGTGTAGACTTTTGGGAAGTGTCATAAGTTTGCAGCAGATTAACCATTTGCTGCTGTTCACATGGGAACATCTTTTCTTACTGAATCCTACTGTATCCAGCATAGGCCTTCAAATTCCATCCCTTACTGCTTTTCATTTCTTCATCCTATTTACATTTTTCCTCTGAGGTCATATTAACTGTATGTCATGTTCTTATTGAAATACCTGAATTGATTCTTCATTTGCACTCACGTTTTGAGCTCAGTCTGAGTACTGCTGTACCACGGAGTGGGCCTTTTTCAAGGAATTTTGTTGTTCAGACGCCGAAAAGCATCATGTACTTACCATAAACACCAAAGCACTGTAGGAGAAGTGACTTGTATGAGCTCAATTTTGAGACTTTTTTCTAAATTACATTCTAGCCAGTTGAATGGGCACCAATGGAAAACTCAAGGCTACATGGTGAAAGAGTGAAAATTGCATATACTTTTATCTTTCAAGTTAGTGCAATGTGCCAAGTTCTCCCACTGCTTTTCTTTTACTGGAACTAATAGCTGCATGATTTCTTCCACTAAATATGCTATATGCTACACTTGCAGGTTTTTAAAAATGCATTTTCTGATAAAACTCACTACAACTCCAAATGAAAATGTAGTATTAAGTACGTTTTCATGAGAATTTATAAAAACCATTCTGAAACATAGAATATTCTTCTGATCCATGGTGCAGTGATTCATGGCAAGCTGATGGCAAGCCCACCAATTCAAGGAGTGATCTACCAGAGGGATGGTGGTCAGACCCCTCTATTTGCACTGACATAAGTTTCCCTCTCTGTACTTATTATGATCAAAGTGCACAATTCTATTGATTATTTTCCCATTCACAAACCATCTTGACCATTATCTAGACCTTTGCAATTATGCCAAGACTGGTTGCAGAGGGAACGCTTGTTAATTTGACTGTTAGGTGCCCTTGTTTGCCAGGGGCCTAAAATCTTCTCACTATTTCATAGCTTGGATCACTTTGCTTTTGGGTTTGCACAGGTTTTATGAGAGCATGGGATGACTGATGGCTGGAGTACGGAAATGGAGGCAGAGAGAATCATAAGCACCAGAGCCACTGTAATTAATTCATCTGCCCAAGAGAACATGGAACATAGCTTTTCATGAAAGCTTTGAAAAAGACCAGGCTGCAGCTCATCCACCAAGACAGACCTTTATTTAACAGAGCATTCATGAGATCTGGCCAAATGCTACCACAATTATCTGAACAATTACTCTACTGATGGTCTCCGTCTGATAACCTGCCTGTCACTGCATGGCTCAGGGTTGAAAATTCTTTTCTCCTATTCATTGCAGGGCCCTCACTGAAGTTAGGTAGATCTTGTATTGAGCTTCTTTCATTATAGTCCTTATCATTCATCTGGCACTCATCTCCTTCAGTTGCCTCCTCTCTCAACTACCAACCTTGTTTGCTAAGTTTGCAAGCTTTGATTAAGCATAAGTTGCAGCAAAACCGAAGTTATACCAAATAAAAGTTTATTATTCAGAAATTCATCTCCAGTCAGAAGTAACACCTTTACTGGCTCCCTGTTTTACAGTTGTGCAACTGTTTTGCAGACTCTTCCAACAGAAGAGATCTGGTGGCTGAGACAGCGTTGTCTGCCAGTAAGACTGAGGTTTAGGCCTACATGAAGGCCGGATGTTCTGAGCTATTTTTTTATGCAAAATACGTAACTGTTGAAAGTTGTTAGCTTACTTCATTGACTTGAAAGCAACAAAGCTTCATTGTATATTTCTCAGACCTTCCCTGTGAGTTTTCCCTTCTCTCTTGACACCAAGGCTTTTTCTAGTCCCTCCAGTCTCTTCCTTAGTTCACAAGCCACAGACATCCATGACCCTGCGATCCCTTCCCTCTTCTTGAAGACCTTTGTTCAAATGTGAAACATGATGAAAAAACAGTACTAGCAAATAGTTGCACTCTTTGCATTTTAAAGCATTGTTCCTTCCGACTTTTATTTAAATGACTTTTTTTAAAATAAGGATTTAAGGAAAAGAGAAGATGGGTTTGTTTTGAGTCTTCTGAAATGATAATTGTTCTGAATTTTATGTTCTTTAATAAAACTATGCTGCAGTTCCTTGACTGGCTTCAAAAGTAAGAAAAAGATCAGGATTTAAGACATAAACAAACTCAAATACTGTCAAGAATGTGTCACCATTATCCTGAAATAAGATTTTACAGTAAATAAGAAGACAAAAGAAACAAACCCCCACTTATTTCCCTCTCTGCTTATAAGAGAGCAGAACAGATCAGGCAGATCTTTAAGAACGCTTTCCATAGAGCTCAAGAGCTCTCCATTCCCAGGTGCAAGAAGTCAGGAAAGGAAGGCAAGACACTGTCATGGATGAGTTGAGACCTGCTTGTCAAACTAAAGGGCAAGAAGGAAATGCACAGGCAGTGGAAGGAGGGACAGGTGTCCTGGGAAGAGGACACTGCCTGTTTGTGTAGGGATGGGGTCAGGAAGTCCAAGGCATGGCTGGACCTGAACTTAGCAAGGGACGCAGAGAATAACAAGAAGGGCTTCTACAGGTATGTCACCCAGAAAAGGAAGGTCAAAGAAAGTGTACCCTCCCCACACCCCGCCAATGAACAAGACTGGCAAACTGGTAACAATGGACAAGGAGAAGGCTGAGGTACTCAACAACATTTTTGCCTCAGTCTTCACTGACAACCTCTCTTCCCACACCTCTCAAGTGGATGGACTGCAAGGCAGTGACTGGGGGAGCAAAGTCCCTCCCACTGTAAGAGAAGATCAGGTTCGCGACCACCTGAGGAACCTGAATATATATCCACTCTGATAAGACTCCACCTAGATTACTGCATCCAACTCTGGAGTCCTCAGTACAGGAAAGACAGGAACTGTTGGAGCGGGTCCAGAGGAGGGCCACGAAAATAGTCAGAGGGATGGAACACCTCGCCTATGAGGAAAGGCTGAGAGAGTTGGGGTTGTTCAGCCTGGAGAAGAGAAGGCTCTGGTGAGAACCTATTGTGGCCTTTCAATACTTAAAGGGGGCTTGTAAGAAATGTGGGGACAAACTTTTTAGCAGGGCCTGTTGAGATAGGACAAGGGGTAATGGTTTTAAACTAAGAGAGGGTAGATTCAGACTAGATATAAGGAAGACATTTTTTACCATGAGGGTGTTGAAACACTGGCACAGGTTGCCCAGCGAGGCTGTTGGTGCCCCATCCCTGGACACATTCAAGGTCAGGTTGAACGGGGCTCTGAGCAACCTGTTCTAGTTGAAGATGCCCCTGCTCATTGCAGTGGGGTTGGACTAGATGACCTTTAAATGTCCCTTCTAACCCAAACTGTTCTATGATTCTATGTTTGTATGATTCTAAGACAGTTTTGTAAATATTACTGTTACCTTTATTAAAGCTAGACTTTTCATACTAATCTCAAATATGTGCTTCATTCCTTTTCAGAATATAATACTGGTTATGATTTTTCCCTACAAAAATCTCTGGAAATACCATGTATCTCAATGAAAATGTTTACTGATAAATGGCGTGATTTTGATGAGTAAATAACAATGAAAATGAGTTGTTTATTTTGACAATTAAAAAGTTGTGTGAGAAATGCTTTATTTTAGTTGAAAATTTATGAGAATGGTCACTTTATTATAATTTCTTCTGTTTTGAAGTCAAAAAGCCCCTTATAATTTGTTTTGTACCATGGATAAACCTTATAATTATGCCACAGAAAGAGAAAAATAAACCTCTGACTCCCTTATGGTTAAATGAACAGGCATAATGTAGTAAAGTCTGTTTAACAAACTCTCTTTTCAAACCAGAGGGTCATCTAAGTTGTCTTCTTTGTAATACGAATCCACCCTAACATAATTTCTTTTCTAGCCTATGTAGCTTAGGTAATAATACATACGATTAAAATTCGGGTTATTTTAATGAGGAAAACATACTTAGTTTGTTGTATAAATCATAAGCAGAAAGTTGCATGTTCATATTCCCACAGTGTGAGTTCATATTACACAATATACTGTCAGGAATGAAGACAAGATAATTACAGTTTTAAGGAAGCACAAACCCACCCTTTCTGCAGCACAAACCAGTAATTAAAAGACTTGTAATTGGTTCTTATATCCACAGATTTTAAAATTATGAGATCTACCAGTCATTTCACGCACCTCCTTTGGAATCCAGATGCACTTTATTAAGAGTTCATTCAGTCACTTGAAACCACCTGAGTGAAACTTTCCTTTTTTGCCACTCTAGATCTTTACACATCTCCGGAATTTAAAAACTTTTGTTTAAGCAAGAAATGGGTTTAATTTTCTCTTCCTATAAAGCATGGCACATGATAAAGCTGACTTCCCCAGAAAGCAAGGTTTGAAGAATATATTTAAAATTAGTTTTCCTAAAAAGGAAGAATATTAAAATACTTAATGTAGGCGGTTCTAACGAAATACAGATCTGAAGTACAGTACTGCTACATTAAAAATTAAATTGACCAAACCCCACAAAATTTAAAAATACTGCTTTGTCAGTGGGTGGTGAGGAAAACTTAGTGTAGGGTCTGTCTCCCATGTATGCAGGACAAAAATCTATCAAATTAGTACGTCCAGGCCTTTTAATAACAAGAATCTGTATGCAAAAAGAGCAAAAATTTCATGTCATATCAAATATCAAATGATATTTTCTACTGAGACCTCAGATCAAGAAGAGAACAATAAGAATTCTAGTAATATCAAGTATTTTCTTCCAGTGAAAAAAAAATATTTTGAATAAAACAACAGCAAATATTTGAAGATCCTTTGGTATGCTTGAAATACTCACTGTAATTTAATGTAATCTGACTCAAACCCAAAATACCAGACAAAAAACCTATATTTCAGAATTCCTTTTAAAATATCTAAAAATGTGATAGAAATTAGTAAAGCTAGCAGAAAAGCAAAAACATACATACTTGTATAAACCATGTATACCTATAGAAGTACACCATTTAAACCTATATAACAGGATGATTGTCTTACTTTTGCTTGTATCACTATTCCTTTGTGTATAACCATTTCCTGCAGGATATTGATTATCATCCTGTATTGCTAAGCAGTTTTAATACTTTTCATAAAATAAAGAGATTAAGATTAGGAAATTTTAAAAATGCTGCAGTCCAACAGACTATGTAGTCCATTCTCTCTTTAGAGGACAATCAAGATGATGCAGACATTAGTAGTTCCCTAGAAACTGAAAACCTGATTAAGTCCTTCAGGAGAACCAGGAGGTATCCAGATGGAATATTTGTATAGGTTCAATATACCTGAAAATTACTGGGAGGTATTTATGTTTTCTAAAGGAACTGTCCTAACAGGTTTAGGGACCCAGAGTCTTACAAGGAATTTCAAATAGTAAGAGCTGTAAGAAAGGAAAATGTTATTTCATTCATCAAATCACTTCAAGGCCAGAATGTAAACCAGAAATTAAAAAAAACCCTCTACCACTGAGGCACTTGCAAAGAGGAAACAGAATACTGGTAGCACTAGATATTGCTAATGGAGAGGGGAATGCAATCCATGAATACAATGCTGTATTCATACTAAGATGTATGAAAATATCTGCTTTTGTATATTATTAACAGAAAAGTGAAGAATCTGCAAGTTCTTCGACAGCATTTTGATCCTCTGATCTTTCACACCAAAATCTTCTTATTGGCTATAAGACAAAATTACAAGACATATCTAGAAGAGATGAAGAAAGGGGAATCTCACAGCCAGGACATGGAAGTATTTCTCCACACAGCCTTTCCCCTTGAGCTTGGGGCCGGGCCAGGCATTTATCTGGGTTGCAAGGTGACCAAGACAGTGTAGTACTTGCTGAGCACTTATGGCTTGATCCCCTTACAGCTGGTGGTTGAGTCCTTGAGCCAGTACATGATGTATAGCTAGCATGGGAGCTGCATTTGAATTGCTCAAGTGATGCAAGTTGGCCACTGCTGGCATACAGTAAGTGGGGTAGCCCACAAAACACAGTGCTCAGGCTAGCTCAAATACTACATCAGTGTTGCTGCATTCCCTGCAGACAGTAACTTGTCTGGCAAAGAAACAAGGTTACAGATATAGAGAGAAGGCTCTCTAAATACTTAAGCTCCAGTTTATGATATGAACAGCAGCACCACGTAATTCAGAACTGTCCCTGACTGTGTCAAAATGTCACTAGTTTCCTAGCATATGAGGCCACAGTGCTGGCATTAGAAATAACATGTTTTTCTTTTGGCCTGAGGGGGAATTGAAATGCCTTTCTAAATAGACCTTCTCACTTCTTGCCTTAAACGCTATAGGACACGAGGATTAAAGGTTTTGACTGAAGGCAGCATTCTTTGTAGAATTAAAAAAAAAGGACAGAAAAAAAAAGGAAAAAGAACAGTGTTGGTATGTAAGAGCAGAGTTGTGCTCTGTGTTACCCGTTGCAGAATGTTTAGCAGTTATGCAGGGTCAGCTGCTCAGCAATTACCAATGAAGAAAAGCAATGCAAATTATATATCTATTTTAAAATGTGTACATAATATGTGTATATATATCTATAATATGTATACACATGCACACGCATATATGGGTGTGTATATAATTCCATGTGATGGCTAAAATATAGAGTGTGCATATATATATATTTTCTCTTGTTCATAAGTAACCTTATTGTATAGTTTGGATATGAGCATAGAAACCAAAGATTTTCTTACATATCTTTATGGATCCCTTGATTTTATCCAAAGCCAGAGTGGAAATGAGAACAAAAACAGTTTAAAAAAATCAAGAGAATTTTTATTATTATATACAGGGTGCCACAAAACACTGTTGTTCAGAGAATTAGTGATACAAGATTGAAATAACTATCCAGTCTGCATAAGTCAAGAAGGCAATTAATTTTTTAAATATATTGTGCTTTTGCATTTGCAAGTACAAAATATTGAGCTATGTGATACATTTATGAAAAGCTTATCCAGACATAATAGAAATATACCTTCCATAATAGTGATCTGTGAACCTCCTTAGAGAACCACTCTCCCCAATTCCACATGGACAGTCTAGCAGTCTGCTTGGAGGTCTCGTTAGGTTAGTAGAATACAAAAGTTTGACCATTTTCCTTTTCTGCCCTCAGCCTGTGGAATGACTAACTATTTCAAGAAGAAGCAATATTTCATAGCCCTGCTTCTGTGTTGTTCTTATTTAAGAAGAAATCTGTGAACATCTTAAGTGAAGCATCCCTTAATACAGCGGATAGCACACCCAAAATACTTAGTGTCGCTTTAGAAATACCTGTCAGGATGCCCTGCAGGCTGGGGGCTCCCTGTGGGTCAGGGAGCCTGGAGTGCTGGGGGCTCCCCCAGGTCTATCAGAAGGGCTTCCAATGTATCTCAATTCACAGCTGTGCTCCTACTGATCTTCCCTAGAAAGAGTGGGACTGTATCCTGGAAAGCAACGATCCTAAACTACAGCTAGAACTTACAGTGTAGAGGTCACTCAGTGTGGACTTTGATGTATTACTGGGATAAAAAGGGTTAATGCTGTTGTAGGCTGTGTGAACATGGACTGAGCAAGTAGCATAGGAAAATGTTTGCATCTGGCACTGCTTAAACTCCCTGTTAAAATCCTACATACAGTACCAAAGTGGCCCTTTTTAGAAGAGTGTTGAAATTGGAGAAGGCTCAGAAAAAAGTTGCAAAAATAATTTCATTGCTAATGAAAGAGAAGGTTGAGAGGTGACTTGATTACAATGTATCATTCATGAAGAGAAACAAGGAGCGGGTACAAATGAGGTCTTTAATCTAGTGGTGAAAGGCATAGCAAAAATCAATGGCTTGACATGGAAGCCAGACAAACTCTTTATCATTGCAGGTCTTTGGGTCACTACAGAATGTCCTTTTATGAAGCAACATGAACTATCAGGCTTGGTAGGGATTAGAGAGTACACTCAAATGTCTGTTACAGGACTAAGCTAATCACTTCCCTCTCGTGAGAACTTAAGTGCGGCAGGCAAAGTCCCCTCTTACCTTTTGGTTTGTAGTCTCCATGACTCTCGGATCCGAGGCAAGCAGGTGGGTTATTTATAAGATGCTTTTGTTACAGGGCATCTTGAGAAACAAGGGTTAAAAGTAAGAAAGAAGAATGTAGAGAAGATACTTTGTAACAACTGCACCTGGTACTTAGACATATTAGAGATAAAGACTGTCTTCACTGACTCTCTGCTAACTAGCAATAATGATTAGCACAAGGACGAATCGTAGAAAAATAGAATAGACTGCCAAAATAGTGCCCTAGAGTTAACTTATCTCATTATAATCTCATTTTAATACTAAAAAACACACCTCCTAGCTAGAAAAGCCCCAACACAATTAAGCCCCCTACTCTCTGAGCATGCGTGGTGAATTAAAAGAGAACTGTAACTTTAAGATGAAATAAGAAAAGTATTAACCAATAGTTAATTAAGGGTAGAACCAGTAGGCGTAACTAACTTTGTTAACTGTTTTAAATACCTGTCATGATTTTAACCCTGTGTGCAAGCTTTGTGGAGAAATCCCCTTGCACCCGGCGCCGCAATAAACCTACCTGCTTTATAACTCTTTGTGAGTTGTGAAGTTTGTTTCCGCGTGTCGCTTTGTGGGTAGATCATTCATAAAATCAAACCATCTTCCAGCACAAAGGGAAGCGTGTGTGACTATCCTTGTCAAAACCTCTGCCTGTTGAACAAAAGGGTGTTGAGAGGCAATAGCTTCATGCAGGCACCACGATTACTACATTTTTGTGGTAGCATAACTGCATTTTATTACTCTTCTTCAATAAGGTCATAACAAATATAAGCCGTCACTGCATTTTTTGTAAGATAGAGATTTCTGCCTCTTGAGAGAAGTACATTTTTACTACTTCCAATTTCTTTTTTCCTTCTCTTGTCTTCCCCTGATTTCCTGTCTTCATATGCAGGTAGAGCCACCCTCCAACTGTCACTGCCAATAAAATAATTCAGGAAACCAAGTGAGGTTAGTGTTCTGTCTGTGGGATGATATGGTGACCACACGTGACCCTCAGTTTCTAAGCAGCTTCCTTCAGATTAACCAGAAGTGGGATAATTTTCCAAGTAACACAGAGAGACTTAGATGTCTGAAAATGCTGACTTCTCTAACCTCTTCTCTGAAAAATTTCTATGGAAAATTCTTGTTCTGTTTGAAAGTCATGGCTCCTGTATGTTATTTCTCCTTTTGGCCATGGACTCTTCTCAGCTGTCTGTTGCTTTTGAAATAATTTCCTCCTTACAGGTGGAGAAACATGGACAACATGGCAGTAGTGGAGATTTGCTTTAGAATGTCTGTGCAGCTCTAGGAATGGAGCTGGCTGAGAAACACAAAGGACTAAAGTGAGTGATTGGCAGAAAAAATGCTTTGGGGAATCTGGTGCTAGTGAAGGCAGCATGTTGCGGGATGCTTGGAGTACAGACTTTTTGATTTTGAGAACAGGAACACAGAATTGAGAAATTAAGTTGGAAAGGACCTCTGGAGTTCATCTGGTCCAACCTCCTGCTCCAAGGCAGAGACAATTTAGATCAGGTTGCTCAGATGATCACAGGAAGGGTCTAAGTGTGTGTGTAACTTCCTTTTTAAAAGGATAATTAGGGCTAAAGATTTTCCTTTCTGACTGTTTCATTACTGCTCTGTATCTCTTATTTCTTTATATGCCTACTGTGGACCACATAGTTCTTCAGCAGTTGACTGAAAAGATCAGACTTGTCTTCAAGCTGTTACAGCTCAGAGGTTTGCTGGACAGTTATTGTCGGAGCTACAATCTGTACTAATGATCTCCTGATCTGTAACAAGTCATTGGTCTTTGAATCCAGGCTGGAAATTCCCAGTAAATTGTCTCCTGCAATGTCTTAGATTTAAATACCCATTTGAGATTAGAAGATACTGCTGGATTTCAGAACACAGGCTGCCTTCACACAGGTGAGACTGGTTTCTGCTCATCCCCAGGCACAAGGTAACTGGCAGTAGGTGAAGAGGCTTTTAAGAGTGTAAGAACATGAGAACGGCAGTACCACAGGTCCAGATAGTGCAGTATTCTTTCTGAAAATGGTGGGGTGGGAGAAAGGAACTGGACATTTCTAGAGAGATCCTTCTCCTGATATCCTATCTCTGACCCCATAATCAGATGGGCAGAGACTTTCTGAATCAGAGGTTTTATCCAGACTCTCAAGTCTGATTGCCACAGAGAATCTATCGTCTATGAATTTGTGTCTTTGAACACATTTTCACTTCAAGATGATTTGAGATGAGGTGTTTCACAGTTTAACTATGATGAGTGTAGAAAATCAGTTCTTATATTTGTCACTAGCTATAAGATAATTTTATCAGCTACTCTGTGGGTTCTACATTAAGGGATAGTCCTTCTTATCTATTTTTCAGTCTTTTATAAATGTAGATATATCTTTCCAAACTGAAGAATCCTAACAAATTCAGTCTGTCAGGCTTTAGAAGCTGCTTGATGTCATGAGCATTGCTGCCTTCCTTCTTTTTTATCTTTGCTAGCAGCCCCATATTCTGCTAGTTCATAAGTTTGGATGTGGCCCATAATGGTGAAATTTTGCCTAGCAATGATGGAGAAGTTTTTCCAGATAGATCTTTGGCATAACAACATCTAGTTTTTCTCATGGGACTGATCTACTTCCCCCATCTAGTTTCCCATCTTACTGTAGAAGAACCATGAGCGTGTGTAAAGCAGTCAGAGATGGAGAGGTAGGAACACCCTTTCCTATGCTATATATGTGTTCTGCGTTCTCAGCTGCTACCCTGGGTTGACCTTACTTGTCAGTAAGACCAGTGCTTCCTTTCATGTCACAAAATGTTTTGGTATCATTAACTTCAAGAGTAGGCAGGATATCCATGACCCATGTTGCTTGCAACTCTTAGTAAGGAGAGAGGACTGCCTTGAAGCATGATGCCTGACTGCTGGCAAGGAGGGAGCAAGACATGCATGAAGCAAAGGGTATTTACTGTTGGGTTGATATGCAGGGGAACAAGGGAGCTGTAGAATATTTATGAGACTGGAGAAGAGATCTATCAGAAAGAAGCAGAGACAAATAATAGTGCTGGTGAACTAGCTCAAGCTAGGATTGAATGGTCCCCCCAAATGCTAGAGGAGAGCAAGTATGATGGGTCTCCCTAGGAAACGTTCCTGATTGGGCAGGGAAAAATCCTTCTGGCTGTCAGGAAAACTGGACTACAGCTGGGGAAGAAACTTGGGTCCCATCTACACCTCTGAGTCCTTTCACTGAGTGAAAGTGCTACTGGAAGAGTCATAACCTGTTTCTAGCTAATCCTTCCTCATTCCTTGATTTCCATGTGCTGGCTCAGCCCGTAGGACCTTCCTACTCCATTCTTTTGAATTCTGAGGCTAATAATAAATGGTTGCTTGCAAGGATCATGCCAGCTATTCCCCCCTCAAGGACTTCATTGTTACGGGATCCTGGGAATGCCAAAAAGCATTAATAGGTTCAAAAAGGACAAATTCAGTGGAAAAAACACAGAAGAGTGAGAGATAAAAATATTATTTCTTATGTTTTATTTCTTAAACTTTTTTCTACATCTAAGAGCGTGTTACTGTCTGGAACCAGACTCTGAATGGCTTGAGGAGAAACACTTGCTATAACCCATTACAGATTTTATTAAATGAATTCTATTTATTATAATGAGCAGAGAATAGTGAATAAGATCTTGAAATACAAACACCACCTCAGGAGAAAAGAGGGAGAGCTCATTTTTAGATACCTGGAATTTAGGAACTTATAAAACAACTATAACTTTATAATGAAGGTGCTTTACAACCAATGCTATAGCTGAATATCTTAAGTAAATAGCTAAAAAAGTGTTAAATATTCCTTGTTAGTAACAGAGCAGTAATACTAATACTGACAAAAAAATGGTTAATCTAATTTTAACACTTATCATTTCTATTGCCTTTTTTTAAAGAAATATTTCAGGAAATGTTCCTTTAAATTCCTGGAATTCTCCAGGGTAATGGTTTTGCTCATAATGATCTGTAGAAATTAAACAGTTAAAACAGAATACCTGTTCCAAGAAGTAAATTACATTAAAATTACGTGGAGGAAAGGGAAAAATGGGACAAAATTATTTATAATCAGTCTGAAAATGGAGTCTTATGAGGAAAAAATGGTATGTAAGCATGTATCTATACATTGTGTCACAATATATAAAAATAGTAAGTGGATTTTTTTTTCTTTTTCCTTGGAAACCTCTTTAGCTACTTTCTTTCATGTCTAACATTCTTTGATTACTGTGTCTTCCTTTTTTTTGTTTGCTTGTTTCAATGCATCTGTTTAGCAGCCTCTAGGAGATACCATTGAAATACCTAGCCCATATTTTTCATGGTAGTCAGTTAATTAACCTGACAGCAAATTCTAAAACACCAAAGAAACAGTCTGAAACTCAGACATTTCAGCCCATTCTAAGAGTGAGTTACAAGATTTCGTTTCCACAGGAAATTTGTTTGTAAGTACTGTATACTGTATGTGCTAGCTTTCTCAGGCATTACCTAGAATTATTAATTTCACATCAGCTGTTCCAGCCTTGGTTTTCATAGATACTTTGCCAGTTAACTGCTGCCTCATAATCCTCCTCTTTGCAGATGGAAATACAGTAATTGGTAAGTTTCCCTCAGTGGGCTGCAGACATGAAACTCCCAATACATGTTCTGCGCTAACAGGAAAATTGCCCCCTGGATGCTTTGAATAATTTTTACTTTTGCTTCTTTATTTATCATAATATTTGCACACATTTTAAAAATAAGCTTGAACATTTGAGTCCATCTTTTCTTTTCTGAACGGCTTGGAAAAGTAACTGTATATTGTAAGAAAAAAGATCAGTAAGAACTCACAAGGACTCCATTATCAGGAGACACTTGCAAAGGCCATTTGTGTGAGATGGAAACCTGAATGCATATTGCCACCTGAGAATTGTGGTTTCCTGTGCATACACTTGAAGTGTTTTTATTACTTTTATAAAGGTAGATGGTTTTAAGATTTGAATGGGAACAACCAAAAAAAAGAGCATTTTTGCATAAAAGAAATTTTTATTGAGCATGAAAAACACTGAAAAGTAACTTGATATGATTAACCACTGTCTTACCAGTGCATCTGATAAAACTAGTTATAAAGGCATGTATCCCATGCCTAAATCATGACGCACAAGGAATTCAGATTAGGTTTCCCAGCTCCAGTGCTAACCCTAGCTACCGTTTTCCCAGTAAAATTCCTCTGCAAACTAAATCAGACCAAGGCATGGGTTGAGCACCGGCATGCCATCGTCCGCAATGTTTAATTCTGAGCATGCCCTGGCATGAATTTGGCCAGGCCAGCTGACACTCTTCCAGATAGTCCTGAAGGCACAATTCTGGGGCAGCGTACGCCAAGGAGAGTTCCTAGTAAGCATCTGGGATGTGGCCACCCCATCTGAGGGAGGGAGGTGGTGTGTCCAGCTCCGTGGATGAGAGCTGTGCCATACCACCTGGCCCTGGGGCCCGAGGAGGCAGCCACAGGCTCCAGAGCCGGGCTCCCTCCTGCTGGTTGGTGCCAACGTCTGCTCCTTCAAAGAGTCACCCACTGCTTTCTTTTAAAAGGCTGCCTGAGATGGCAGCTATCATTTGTATAATAGCTTGTTGTTTTGTTCATTGGTACTCACCCGGAATGTGGGAGATTTGGGTTCAATAACCTCATCAGCCCAGCCTCGGGGTATTGAAAACCAATAACTCTTTAATATAAAATACAGAAACCGTTCTTGAAGCGAGGAGTGGAATCTAGGTCTGCCCACTCCCAGATGAGTGCCGTAGGCACTAGGCCACAGAGTCATGTTCCCTCTTGCACTCCCTCTTACATCTTCCGTGGATATATTGCATTCTTTCCTCTGCAAACATAGGGTTTCAACAGCAGCAGCCCCCTCCTTTCCCAGCTGTGTGGCTTGTGGTTAACGCAATCTCCTGGGAGAGGGCAGCCATGGCTCTTAATCTTTTCAGACAGAGGATAGTGACTGAGTCTCGAATGCTCCAGCCTTTAGGGAATTCTTGAAAAGGGAGTTGATGATACAGCTGTTAGCCTTCTTTCAGAAGAGGGTCTGTGCCATCACACTTTGTGTGGGACTCAGCAAAGTCGCTGCATGCTTGCCTGATGGCACAGAGCACCTCCTGGTCCCTGTCAGGCCATGGCTGCACACACATGCTGTCTTCTCAGATGGGACAATTTCTGGGCACCGCGCCCAGGGAACTTTCCAGTCAGACAGAGAGACAGCCAGGTACCTCCACCAACGGGTGGAAGGTGGATGTGAATTTCTGAGGTTGAGGTTTGGATCTGTGCCGCACCTGCGTAGGTTCTGCCAGGAGATTTATGACCTTTTGGGGGATATAGCCCCTCCTTCTTAGGAGGTGGAGAAACATGTTCACCTCCTGGCAAGTTGTTCCTGTTGCAGTTAGCCACATTTTCATAAATTTGCGTCTTTCCTCTTTTGATTTCTTTTTTTGTCTTTAATATGGGTTCTTGCGAAGGCTTTCTCTGTTTAACTGAAGAACTGTCTAATATCAGATATCTGCTCCTTGTACAGATGCTTGCAGATGAGGATTAATCCTGTTCTTAAGTCTGTTCTGTTTAAACGGTTTCTGATCTTTAAGTATCTCACTGTAAGACATATTTCAAGGCCCGTGAACCCATACCACAGTGATTTCAACACAGTCAGCTGAGATTAAGTGTTTTAGATTATGATTTCTTCTGAGATTTCTAGATTTATTTTATACAGTCAGGAGGTGGGGATATCATAGTAATAAATGCCAGCCAAACTTGTTTTTTATATTTATTCCGTGAAACAAAGCCTTTGGCATTTCAGTTTAAAATTAACAGAATACTGCTATCTGATGGCTTTTCCAGGCTGTACATGAAATTAGTAAATAACGATTCAGTAGTTGGAAGGAGGTTCCTGTAGAGCAAATGTCTTTCTCACAGAAAATATCGTTTAATTGGTCACAGTTAGCTAAGTGCACTGGCATCGAATGGGAACTGAAAGTGAATTGACCTCTTGCCCAACCAATTTTCCCTCTGGAGAATGACTTAAAGACAATGTTGATGAGGTGCAGAAGGATTACACTTATGTTATCTGTGACAGCGACATTTTTCAGTGCAGCTCGACACAATACATCTGCAGTTGAAACCTACGTATTCCCAATAAAACCTAAAATTTTGAGACTTCCTTGTATGTGCCGAAGTATGTAATTATTACTTAACACGTACATTTTTAAAGGCACACTATGTATATATAGTATCTCCTGAATGTATATTTAAACAGGTTTTCCCACTTGAAAAGAGGCTTTTCAAATGCTGCGGTATAATGTCTTTCAGTTAATACACCTGAAAATTATAAATAATTTACATTAGTTTGTTTTTATTTAAGAACCTTGCGTGCACAGACAAATATATTTCTGTCCTGAATTTCTGTATGCTTTTTATGGTGACAGCATCCATCAGCTTGGTAATAATGATTTTGAGCATGTTTATTGGACGACCAAACTGCATTCCTGTAAGAGATAGGAATATGACTCTGCTTTCTGTTTTGGAAAACCTCATGCTGAACATAGAATTTAGGGTCACAAATACAAGATGCTGGTACACTTGTTTCCTCTTAGTTTGGATTTCCATTAAAAGTAGCAATGTTTCAGGACAATACTTCACCATATTTTAAGGCATAATGCTCTTACTTGGCAAAAAAATAAAGTACAAAATGTGTGCTCCTGCTAGGCAGTAATCGTGTGCCCTCTTAGTTGCTTCCCTCTCACATGGTTTCTAATCTGTGAAAACTATGTGATGAACCACATAAAATCATTCAATAACGGAAAGAATGGCACATTACAAATGGCACATTGCTGAAGAGACTGCCTGACCATGAAAACTTTGAACCTCGAAGAATACTTGGCAAAAAGCACTCAGATAATAACTGCTAAGTATCCAGAGCATTTTTGCCAGGTGAAATTTATTTCTGAGTTACACTGAAATTTATTCTTTTATTATTTGTGTGTTTCAAGCCCTTTATATGAGATCAGAGTTCTGTGATTCTTCCTGTCTGACATCTGTATACCAAATCAAGTACACAGTCATCAGATAGACAGATTCAAAATAAAATACTGCTGTTAAATTATATTTTAATTCAGTTCCAGTACAGTTGGATTAGTCTGTTTATGTATTCTTTAAAGGAAGATTGAAAAAAGTGTTGGCATAACTGAATACTTCCTGACTGTCCCATCAAAAAGTGTTTTATTGCAAACCTTCCAATTACATCCAAAAAAACAATAGTAGCAAGAGTGGTGTCATAACTAAATTGCTGTATGCTCGTAGATATTTAGGATGTCATCAACCTTCTTGATCAGGCATCTTAGTCAATTTAGCCAATCCACTTTCTTTTATTCATTATGTGCTTAACATATCTTGGAAATGAGTTTACTGGGTTTTGTGAAAATTAATAAAAAAGGGTTCAAGACCCAGATTATGAGAAATGGTTTCATCACATTAAAGTTGATAACACTATTGGATTTTTTCTCTCTGTTGGTTTGCTTTGGCTAACTATTCTGTATCCTGCAATCAAGAGTACTACTGGAGTAGCAATATAATTTGCTTACAATGTCAGACATAGGATAAAATCCTTTGCTAAAGCAATCTGGTTTTCAGTTCTTACTGTACACTTTTGAGAATCCTACCATGGAAAGAACTGGAATGCATGATATAGTTGCCATATTGCATCTTCCCCAGGAAATTTAGCTTTGTTAAATGTATCGCACTCAGGATGAGTTTTTAAAGAGTCCTCAATCCAACCTTGAATCTTCCTCTGTACTCCAAGAAGTAGCAAAACTCATTTGTGCACACAATCCATGTAAGCAGCATATGCAGACCTGGTAGATAGATGCCTGACTTCTTAGTTGCATGAATAAACCTGTTTGTCTTGACAGGTCTAAATTCACATGTACACTCGCTAAAGAGAACTGTTTAAAATCTTATTTTAAGAGCATATGCCTAAAAGTGATAGCATATTTGTTTTATGACTACGATGGTGCTAAAACATGATTATTTTTCTACGGTTGAAATTAATAAATATATACCAATAGTAGAAACATTTATTTCAACTGTAAAAATTGACTTTATCATTGGTCAAAGGCTGTCAATCAACTTATTATGCACTTGAAACTCATTAGCAGTAGAATACTGTAGTTGTATATTTCAAATGACTGATGACTAGAGCTGTGTGAAATTGCTGCTGAATTTGTCAATTACTGTGTGAAATGTTCACCGTAAAGATAGATTTTCACTCAAAAATCATAGCTTTAAAATAATCTATAACAGTCCAAGGTTACCTCTTGTGATTATGGTATGTCCCTGTTTTGCCCTTTCTCTTTCTTCTGCTCCCCCTCCTCTGAAGTCCCGATGGGACTTCTTTGTGTGGTGAGACGAAGGAACAAATTGATTTGCTGGGGACATTGTGGGACAGCAGAAATCAACTGCTTTTATATTTGGGGTGCTTGGAGGGCTAACTGGACCAGTGGATCAATCCTGGTGCACATTTTACTGATAAATGTTCTCATGTAGTAGAAGGTAAAACTGTGAATGCCGCTAAGACAGAAGGAGCAGCTGCAGAAGAACCTCTACCTTTGTTCTGCAACAGCCTTCTGGTCCTTTCTGGTCAGGATGAGCGGAGCAGGATTTGAACTTTTTACTGAGCTAATGATTAATACAAATTCCAGTGTTTGCCATATTGCCCACTTCACAATTAATTAAATTCCCTTGGAGACAAATTAGAGAAACATTGCACATCTTGGCCACAGACGGTTTTGCGTGGCCAAAACAGTAACTGTCCCTGTAATTCGTCTATGATATAATGAAATTAAGTGATTTAAATAAATTAACAATGGACCAGATTCAGCTTTCAGTAATTACTAATCACTGCAGGACTGATATAGCAGAAAATAACCTATGTGGCTGCTGGCCCAAGAAAGCTCGATGGGACTCTTACTTTTGTCTAGCAGGGCAGAACTCTGGCAACTGAGGAAACTATATTCCCTCTAGTGGGTATAACACTCTGGGAATAGGGGACACTGTGGTTACCTCCTGAGGAAATTAAATTTACAGGTGGTAATGCATGAAGGATGTAGATACGTATTCTTGGGAAATTTTCTCAATAGTTTTCCATCCTTGCTTTTAGCCAGTTACTTCTTTCCTTACATTAAGATTCATGACTTGGGAAACAATTTTAGAAGTCATTGCTCAAAGACATCTTTTTCCAGACAGTAGCTAGAAGAAGAATTGGCTTACTCCTTAAAAACAATCTTCTAACTTGAAAAAGAGATGAAAGCTGAGTTTACCAGAAACGATTCAACAAGTTGAACCCTCCTCCCCTACACACCAGTCTGGTAGGCAAACAACTCTACTTTTCATGTACAATGTTAACATCCTATACTATAAAATAGAATAAACTATAGTATGAAATACAATACTATAAAATACTGTATTTTGTTCTCAAATATTTCAGCAAATATTTTAGAATTTTTCAGGCAGTGATTTTGTACCCTTATTCTGATTGTGAATCTTTTTGCCACAATACTGATCCTAAGGAAGCCAAAAGTATTAACAGATTCAAAAAGGACACATTTATTCCAGATAAGCACTCTGATGGAGTTATAAACACATTGTGCATACACAGGTCTACCTCAGACAAACCACGGGTTTCCAGAGGTTGAGTGGTACCTTAGATTAGATAAAAGGTTGTCTTAGATTTGCTTCATTTCTTTTTCTGAGCATCCCCAACTGATTGTCAGAGAGAAGATGCTGCCAGGATGGCCACTCTATCAGACCCAAGATGGCAGTTCTTCTGACACCAGGCTCATTGTTATGGTCTTGTTAATAGTTACAAAGACAGAATACTTTACTACTGTAATGATTATAGTGATGTCAGCTTTAGTATGAGATAGCTATTACTTATTCTGTAGGATCATTCTAACATGAGTTTCTGTTTAGACTAGTTGTCTAAGAATGTTCCTTCTTATTAAAAAACCAAAAAATAAAATTTGGGGTTTTGTCTAGAATTCTTTCCAAGTAGGTCTCAAATCAGCATCACATTTAATGTAGTGCTAAGGGTTTCTACTAGTCAAGGAAAAATATTGAAATGGAGAAATGGAAATTGTCATTATCTGATAAATTATACTCATATTTCCTCCATTTTAGTCAAGGATATTTTAACTAATATGTTTTAGTATCAAAAATTCACTAGTGAATTCTCTGAGTTTCATATTTCATTATACAGTTAATTTTTAACACAGGTTTGCAGAAAGGGACAGGAAGATTCAGAAAGCTTTGCAGCATGCCTTGGCTGAATTTTAGTTGGATACTGATGCCACGCCAATTTTTACGTGACACACATGATGAAACCAAGCGAAATGTTGACATGCACAACTCCATTTACCTCAACTATAGCAACACTACTCTGCAGTGGTAAGAGAAATTGTAGTGTTTCAAAAGGCTGCCTATTAAACACTGAGGTACAGCTATATTTTATATATATTACAACAGTATAAACCAGTGATAGGCCCAAAGACTTAGCTGGTTGAAAATGTAAGCACTCAGGCTAATTTATTTTGGGATTATGGGCTTGACTTAAGCACACATGTACAAACACATGCACTTCTGTTTCGGTGAATCTCAATGATACCCACTTCACCCACAGTAAACCAAACTGCTCAGGGTTTTAAGGCGAGAAACGGAAGGAACTGAGCAAGTGGAAGCCAACCCCAGCCCCAGGCAGGGTGAGGGCGCGGAGGCGCTGGGTGCTGCTGCCCTGTTGCCCTCTTTTGCTCTGCCCTTCGTGATGGCACTCCAGCTGAATCGCCGCTGCACGAGCTGCGTTTGTTCCCGGGCAGGGCAATTTGGTGCGTGGGAGGATTCTTCCTTCGGAAGGCGAGGGATGCACAGCAGCCATGCCAGCACGCTTGCCTGGTGTTGAACCGGTGTCAGGGACCATCCTGATATATCTGTGTTGCGTTTGGAGGGGAGGCAGCAGTCAGGACCCTCCAGCCCTGATGCACCTGGTAGCTTCGTGCTTTTCCAGATATGCCCAAACAGGCTGCTCATGGGCTGCCTGCAGGCAGGCCGTAGGCAACCTGACAGGCAATAGTGTGGACGGGAGAGTACATGCTAGTCAGCTGCTTGCGTGCGCTCCTGAGACTGCTTTTTAGCAGCAGCGTAGAAATAGCTAATGTAGACAATCATAACAGGAGTGAATCCTTACCTTTCTGGAACAACAAAGGACTTGACCCAAACCTCAGATCTGAAGACTGACCTCTCGTTTCAGACTCTGGTAGGAGGCCTTCCTACCTGCAAAGGATAACCACAACTAGCCAGGGAGAAAAGGTCTGACTGTAATGTTTAATGCTCTGCAGGGTCTGGTAGCTTCTAAAACAAGAAAGGGAAAAAAAAAAAACAGTTTTCTTCTTTGAAGTAAAAACCTCTAGCCCAGACCAGATAAATTTGAACTAATTTTTTACACTGAAGTATTCTGATGGGGTGACTTCAAGCCAATTTTAAAAAAAAGCAAAAAACAACCCAACCTCCCACCATATATATATAATATATCTCTATTTATATCCATATTTACCAATGTTTAAACTTTAGTGTGATTTTTGCTGCAGTTTTGTTTAACTTGTTCTGAATGCTTTAAAACTATAAATCAAATGTATTTCACCTCACTGAGTGTTATTAAAAAAAAAAGATTAAGGTCATTAAAAAATCTAAATCCAGGAAAAACACAGACTTTATTTGTTACCTGCCCAAGAACTACAAGAGCTTACAAACAAGTACAAATGGCAGCTTTTTGAATACGAAACATAATAAGTAATAATCAGTATCTTATAGCATGATAGCCAAAGGCAGTGACATTTGAACAGCATGTCTTCTCTAAGCTTAGATAGCTTGGTAGTGCGTATCTGGAAGTGCTTAGCCGTGTTAACATAAACCCTCATTAGACAGGATTAAGCAAGAAACAGTGACAAACAGGGTGGACACTAACCCTCTGAGGAACCAATTCAGGCACTATACACTAATTATCCTTTTAAATTACTTTAAGATTCAGGGATGACTATCAGTGTATGTGCATATGACTACATGGGGAATTGTGGTTTACATATTACAACCTGTTTGTGTTTTCCAACAGTTTTAAAACTATTTCTCCTCCATAATCAGTTGTCAAGACTTAAAAGTGTTTATTCTTCAGGATCCCTAGGCAATGATCAAGTCAATGATGATATTTAGATGTTTTTCCTTGTTCAGGAGAAAATGTCCAGGAACTGATAATGTAACAGTATCTCCCATAAGTGACTATTAGCACTCCATTTTGGAAATGCAGTTTAGGAACAGTAATAGGCCCAAGTTCAAATAATGTGAAATGCAGTAGCTTTCACTGTAGGCTCCATTACCAGAAATACCCAATAAGGATGACCTAAAGAAAAGACAGAAGCAAATACTGACTCAGGGAATTGTGTCTTGATTTTTGCTTGTTGATTCCTTACTTGCTCTTCAGGTCCTCTAATCTTTTTCTGCAGAGTAGGTTCCTAAATTCCTCCTTCTACATTTCCCAGACTATATTGCCATCATGAAGGTAATCTATCAGAATAAGCCACAATCATATTCTGGGTCTGTAGTGTTGATTAGCTGATATTTCTCTTGAAACCAAATAAACAGAAAGACTCTAGTTAAATTGTTATTAAATGTCTCTTATACAAAATGTCTTAAAAGACTGTGACTAAAAGATATATCTGTACATATAAACACATTAAAAAAAAAAAGAGACATGATAAAAATAGTAGATTCTTCCTCTATTTACCTGACAAATCCTACTTTTTACATTTATTGGCTTTTTATCATTCTCTTTTACCACCAGAATTTTTCTTAAAAATAATCTAATTGTACCAGGTTATTTTGAATGAATGTCATATCATCACTAGTGTTAACAAAACATAGATTTTAAATGTAATGCTTTTTTAAAAGTAAATGCTTTACTTTTAAACATTTTACTTTGGAACATTTTTTTTCAGATGTGGAACAATACACTTTATTGGGATCTTATCTGACCTCTTTGAAATGTACAAAATAGTACACCAGAAAAGCTGGTAATATTATCAAAAGATGACATCACTTTTTTATCGTATACCAATGGAAACACTTCAAAGTGCTTACACGTACAAAAAGGAAAATTCCATCTTAATTTTCTGTTACTGATTTTCGTGAGTCAAATTTTCAAAGAAAGCTTATTTTGGTTAACAAATACAAATGACAACATTTTTGCATGCTATTTAGACTAATTTTATAAACATAATTTCAGTGTGGATCTGCATTTTCTGACAGACGAAGAACTACTCAGAATTGCACACAAAAGGTTGTGCATTTATTTTTTACTATGCTAACACAGAATGAAATCCTGATCCGCTCACTTCTGACAGCGTTATTTCAGATCTATCTTTTACAAAAGTCATGCCATAAGCTGAAAGAAAAATAATTAAGAGAAGGATCCTTCTTTAAAAACCTGTTACTTCAGTCAGCGACTAAATTGTAAAAATCTGTCCTTCCTACTCTTTCTATATTAAGTAATGAATTTGTTTGACTTCATGGATCATATGTGCAGAAATAAGATAGCAGCAACATGTACAAAGTACCCAGAGATAGAAACTGAGAACCTCTTTTACTTCAGCCCAGTAGCTAGGAGGTAAGAAGGCATTTATTAGTACTGATTGTAGTAGGCATGGCCCTTAGTGTAACATCTGTAGGAATATTATGCATGAGACCGTATCTATGGGAGAGAGGAGAATCAGGATTAAAACATGGATGGAAAGGTGGTTGGAAATGAAAGGATAGAAGAAAAATGCAAGAATGCCCTTTGGTAGAATCCATTATCCTAAGTCCCAGTCTTGGGAACATGAGAACACCCTTGGCATAAACATTTGTGTTGAGGTCAAGTGGGATTAGAAGAATATATATTTGGATGCCTGGGGCTATGTCACAAAAAGAAAATATTAATTAAAAAAGCAAGCTAGAGGTTTTACTTGCCCTCAAACTGCTTTTTCTTTTAATACATTCTTTTGCTTTTTACAGTCAGTGGACTAGATTTTGATCTCACTTGTATTGGTTTTAATCAGAATAACTCAGTATAAGCCAGGGCATTGTTCTGACATCAAATCAACCTAAACAAGGGGAGAGTCTTATTTGCAGCATATTGCGTCAGTGCAGCTGGTTAAAACAACACTGCACTTGCAGTTAGTGAAAGTTAGGGTGTAACAGCACTAATCTGCAATGTGAAAAAGGGGCTGATGATAGAGCTAGGTTTCATAAAGTGGCTTGGTTTGTAATCAGGGCTGAAGCCACTGATTCCCTGTGAGCACTTTTAGTAGGGAGGTCACTTCAAGGGCTTAAGCTAGGCTTCAGGCCGGGTTGATCATAGCAAGTGGGCATGTGCTAAACCTTAAGAATTGACTTTCTGGAGGACTTCTTCCCAATCTAAAGCTAAGAATATACAAACATTTTGGTGAATCAAGCCTGCAATGTTCAGTTAGAAACTCTGCTGAAGACAATGGCAATCTACGCCTTCATTGCAGTCTGTCTAAATTAGGAAAAGATGTTGTTTATCTGACCTGACCTTTTCCTAATCTACATACAATAACAGTTATACATTTTCTCTCAGTTTAGCTGGTCAAGATCAGTTAACCAGCTGGCCTTACCTCTGTTGCCAAAGGACTCATTGTTATTTTCAATTTCTCATCCTTCATTTCCGAGATATACTCCAGCGTGTTTGTGCTGGCTGCTTAGAAAAGGCTTTAAAGAGCCACGACGGCTAAAACAATAGATCCTCAGGACCTGTAGGCTCTGGAGTGAACAGAAACAAATTAAGCCACTGTGGGAGTTGAATTGGGATAGGTCAAGAAACCAACAAGTTGCTTTGCTGTGAAGAGGGACAAGAAAAGATGAGAACAAGAATGCCTTGATCAGAGACTTGCATGCGTGCTTTCGAGGGGCAGGTTTTGTTATGTGAACTCACATTCTTCAGGAACTAGGTTGAGACCTTTAACTATGTTTAGACTGTGACCTGAACCATATTTGTAACAAGATCTTGCAGCTCTGGAGAGTGACTGCATTAAATTGTTGTCATTTGACTCTTGCTGAATTACTCTCTCACCCTGCCATCACATGAAATGTCTCAAGCACGCACATGACGCCCTAATCCCTTTATGAATCAAATGTGCTTCTTTGTTTATGAAAGCTGGAAATAGTACTTTTCTAGACAAACTTTAAAAACATTTTATCCTTTTTTACAGTATGATGTCAAAACATAAGGACTGTTTTATTATTGTACTAATAAACATAATTTTGGCCCACACCCTGCAAAAATGTGCTTCTATTTTGCACCCCATTACGGCAACTGTGTCCAATCTTTCCACCTGCTTATGTTAGTATAAAAACTCTATCTTACTGAATTTGCCTTGTATTTCAGATTGATTATTGGAAATAATAGAAAATAATATTCTTTTGACACTTTATAGATTGTGCCTACTTATTTTAACAGTAAAGTGTAATGATGCATCATTAGCTGATGAAGGGGCTGCCTCAGGAGGGACAAAGAAAAGAAAAAATTTGAGTGCATTCTTATACTACTTCCATCCTGAAGTTTGGATTAAATTCAACTTGAGTATCCATAGTTGAAAAAAGCTCATACTTTTAAGCTAGAGAAAGAAGGTATACTGCATTAAATAGATTAGTTGAACATTATTTATAAAACCAATTGCTCAATAAACACTTTATTTTCCTAACAGAACTTATATTCAGCTTGGCAATTTGTATAAACAAAATGTATGTTCTTAATGTATATGTTTATCTACAGTAGTAAACATAAGCAACCTTTTGCCTATCATATAATGCCCCTAAAGGCATTATGGGTTAACAGTGATTTAATCCCCTTATGCATGCATAATATGACAAGCTTTGCATAAATGATAATAAATAATTGGTATGTATAAATAATTCATCATTTATTTTTGCAGTAGAAATAGAATTCTTAGACATATTTTAAACAAAGGGAATAGCAGACATGATCTCAATCAGAAAAGGGGTTAAATCACATTACACAAAACAATGTTTCAAATAATCAAGACTCATGCATGCAACATATATTTTTATTTCTTTCATGCTAGCATATTATATTGCCAACTTGTTCTCAAGTATGGAACAATACATATTTAACAGCAGCATAAAATAAATGCTGTATTGGACATTTAATCCAAAACAAGAGGGAATGACATATCAGAAAATATAAATGCTTGTACTGTGTTCTCTAGAAAACTGGACATTATTGGTGGATTTCAATTTTTTCTGGAATCACTTCTGGTGTTTTGGGGAGATTCCTCTAACTCTTCCAGTGCAGCTAATAGCTGATAAAATTTTAAAATGTTAATTTTTCCAGTAATTGTTTATTTAAGAATGGTTCTGTGGTTGCACAATAAATTATTAATTGGATGACTTTTTTTGGATGAAGTAATATGCTAAAAAAGAAATAAAATAATACGTTACTCTAAATAGGTAATAGTTTTAATAGTTAAGAGTCATTAAAATTTCAAGATTCAATGTGTATAGCAGTGAATTAACTTTAAGAATATAATGCCGTCCTTATTCAGCAAGGCAGTCAAATACACACTTAAGTTTAAGCACATGCATCAGTCTCATTGACTTTACATTATTCTCTCCAGAGTATACTTCTTTTCATTAGGAAGACACTGATTCTTAACTACCATCAAACTGCCGACTCAACTTGCTTCAATAAGTCCCTCTGAAGCTTCTCAAAGTCTTCTCTAATTTTCACCAATATAAAGAGCGCTGGCATTTGCAAATGTTGGCATGTCATTCCTTAACCCTTTCTACTGACTATTGTGTTTATGGATACATATATGAAGTAGGAGTGATCACAATATCTAAGATTAAAAATGCTGTGACAAAGGAGAACACCACAATTATTGTGTATTATTTTTCCCAATAATATTAAATATTGCTGGTTGTATTAAGGAACTGTGAGATACCTAGCTATTAATGTGTTACTCTGTAAAAAAAAACCCTTTATACCTAGATTCTGACTGTTAGCTATTTTCCAACCAAAAGCAGAACCTGAGCGCTCACCTTATGACTGCTTAAAAATAATATATAAGCAATTTTAGCTATTTTGAAAATAAAAGTTAATATGTTCCTATTATTTGCTTGTAAAGCAGAGAATTGTGACGTGCACAAATTTGCCTTTGCTCCTATCATGTCATGGCCACTCAGTTGTTTCATTATACATTATTCATTACTTTTCATTAGTTTCAACCAATTTCCTGATATTAATTCATAAATCCCAGAAGTTTCCCTATTTCCCATTTAAAATTAGATAAGAACTCTGATACTATCTGATATAGTAGCAAATTTAAATAAAATATTGCTTTTTTTTGTTTTTGTTTTGCTAGCAGCTCAACTAGAATTTAAATGTTTTGTTTATTATTTTGCTGGAACCTTTTTCCTGACACCTCAGCACCTGACTATGCCCTAAAAGGCACAAGACTTACAAATCTCCTTGCTTAAATCCAACCTATCGAGTCTCAGGATTCCTCCTCAGTTGCCATTTGACCCCAGAGTCATCCAAAATCCATAGGTTTGTTTTTTCTTATGAGTTCAGCCGCCTTCACATCGAGATGCCTGTCCCTGGGCCCTGCAAGAACTGCCTCTTCTCTGCGGAATCCCATGCAGTTTAGGCACTCAGGTAACACTGCAGAGCTTTCAGGCTCATATTTCCTCCACTAACCAGCACCACCCAGAGTGGTAGACATTTTCCTGGGGCAAGTAATGTTTTGGCCCACAGAAAAGAGGCACAAATGCAGCAAAGAGCAGTCAGTGCCTGTTATCCAACAGCTCAGTGATCAGAGCATCTGCACAGGATGTAGGACATCTGCGTTTCATTTCTTCTTTCTCTTGTGGATCCTCTACACCAAAGCCCATGATTTACATGCAGAAGCCATGGTTTTGATTCTTTGTGCTGCAGCTATTCCATGTGGTGTGGGACAACAGATTATTTAGGGGATCAGCAGTAACGAAATTGGAAAGAGACATAATTCTGAGGCAAAACAATTTTAGACTTGACTTCCAGTCTAATGCAGTGCACGTTTCACTGTTTATACAAAGTAGTCATCGAATCAGGGTGTGTGAGCTCCCCATATAGTCATGCTTTGCAGCCTGTCTGTGCCTGTGCATTCACCTGAGCATTGAAAAATGCAAGCTCATATCCCTTCAGGCTTAGGAAAGAACTGGGACCGTGTCCCATACCTCCTGTTCTGCAGGGGGAGTGTGAATGAGAAGTCTTTTTTTCCTGATATTTTGCAGAGATCAGCTCTAAAACAGGGTACCACCTGGCTGAATCAAGGCCAGTGCCAGTGCGAGAAGTGTTCCAGGAGCGGTCAGTCAGGGACTGGAGGAGGTAGGACCAAAGTAATGCAGATTTAGATGGGTGCAGTTTCACAAGACTTTGAATCTTAAAAAAATCCTTCCATCTTACAGGCCTTTGCTGCTGGTGAGCTGCAGGTTCAGCTCCCTAACAGGGTAGTAAATACTTTTTTTTCTTTCCCCAGGTGTTAGTTTTCTGCCAGGCAGTGAGATAAACAGGCTCACTAGCAGCACAAACATCGTAGTGCAAAGGATGGGGCAGGAGTGAGTGTGCAGGTGAGCAGAGGAGAAAAAATAGTGACAGAGAGTTGTTAGATCAACCCAGTGAGTACTCCTTAGCTGCACCCTGGGGTCAAGGCACAGTCTGCTCTCCGTGTCTCCTGGTGACCAGTGGAAGGAGCTCCTTGCCAGCAGGCTGACTTTTGGGATTCCCATGACAGGCATTTCCACTGAGCTGAGGGCTGTCCATTCTGGTGAGTAGTAAGGCAGCTAGGTTAGGAACTTTACAACACCGATAGTGTTCAGACCATTGTGTGATTCTGTGGTTGTTGGATCTGCCCTGTAACATGAGAAACTGTTTTCAACAGGCAGTATGAAGACTCCACATAAAAGCAAATTATTTGTTTTTCCTGTAATTTCTACCATGCTCTGAATTTTTGCCATTGATCCATAGAAGTCCCATTATTAAGCATCTTGAAAAAGAGAGTGCTGCTTCCGTTAAAAGTTGAAAAAGTTGAAGAATATCAGAAACGTTCCTTGGAAGATTTTTGCTTCTGATATACCTCAGCTTTGCCAGAGCAATGTCTTGGTTTTTAAAAAAAGAAAATATATTTTAACTTGCAATCTGTGTAATACTATTTAATGCAGAATTAATAAGTTATCTACCTAGGCCTCATTCTTTTAATTGCTTCTATATGTTATAACTTTCAATATAATTGATAGTAGCTACTAACATCTTTGCTTTCCCTGAATATCTTTGCTCTAAGAAGAAGAAAATAAGTAAGAAACAATTTAAATAAGGTCATTAAAATTATATGCCAAGAGAAAAACCTGACTAAATATCACATGCTGAACAACAACTACCAAAGCCTTACAACAGCAAGTAAGAGAACACACGTAGGTTAACGTTTGGCCTCCACATTGGCTTTTCCCCTCAAGTATTATTTCTGTCTTAGCTATTTAAAAGAAACAGTGCAATCATGGATGCCACATACAACCTACACAGTGGAAATCAGAGCCTTTTAGGGAAAAGATATTTGACTGATAAAAACCTAGCTCCTTAAACTTCGGTGTGACATAATATTTCTTTTGGCAAGAGGTCACTGGTGCTCAACATACATCATCACTAACTTATTAGATCTTGAGGCAATTAGCTGAAAACAAACAGAAGAGACAAGCCCTTTATTGAGCTATAGAAACCAGAAGAAAATAGCCTATGGCACTCCATTATTCCAGAGCTTCATCAAAGGCTATGCACTGGCTGCAGTTTAAAGAAAGGAGAGCATTGTCTTCATGTAACATCTATACAGTATAGGGACTTTACCGTGTTATTTTTCTACTGATTCAAGTTACATCCAAACTTGTCTGGTTATAATAGGACAGTGGAAAGAACTTTTCAGTTTTTATCTAAAACAGTATATGCAATGTGTTGCTTGATTAGGTAAGGATTAAAAATTCAATTAGATCCACCCATTTCATGGGAAATCACATGAGGAATTTTGAGAAATATTACTGAAAACCACTGCTTAAAGTAATTGTCTATGATAACATGCACCAAATGAAGAACTGATATCTAAGGAACCCATACAATCATGTAAGCAAACTGACCTTTACCATTTCCAGTGTAAATGCATATTTCTGAATACAAGATTTCAAATTTAGCTGAGAGATACATTTTACTAATTTCAATAAGAAACAATGTACAAATATACTTCACAATTTGTGGCAAACAGGGTACTAACCAACGGAATATGGCTTCACTTATGTATGGTAAATATTAACAATTATGATGCAAAAACTTTTGTGATTCTTATTTTAAAAAAAGATTCTTACCAGAAGAAAATTTAATTCTTTGTTTTCAAAAAAGGAAAATAATTGTTAGAGGTACCTGGCTGAGTTTGCCACTTGTTTCTTTTCTGGATATCACATAGACATTCTTCTCTGTACACGGATTGAACCATACTAGAATATTGCATACCACTAGTTTAATTTGTAAACACAGTAGATCTCTAAAGTAATTAGCATTTTAAGAGGGTGGTTGTTCTAAGTTAAAGTTTTATAATACTTTATGAAAAAATCAGGGAAATCTTTTATCTTGAGCACTGAAGGTATCTTAGACATGTAGAATGCCAATATCACTTTCCTTGCATCTTGTTTTTTCCTCTCTTCCCCACCCAAAATAAAACCAAACCAAGCCACTCCAAGTGCATAAACTGAGATCCTTGAAGATATAAAGGCCTTCTTTATGTCAGTGGTGGATTCTGAATGTAGAACCAACAAAATCTGACGCTGAAGGCTTGCAACATGATGGTGTAGGTTGAAGGATGAAAAGCAATGCTATCGTTCTACCTACCCTTTTACCCCCTTTCCTATAGCTTAAGGAGTGGTTTCAAATCATCTGTAGACTACCTTGCTCCCAGTATAGGGGGTACCTCAAATATGTTCTGCACTCTCTTGGCTTTTGGATCAGACCTGCAAGGCAATTAACAGCTACTGCTCTTAATTAAACTGAAGAGCTACTAAGAGCTTCAAAGAAGGCGGATCAGTGAAGGCCATCACAGCGGTATTTCACGCAGCCTCATCTGATATTTCAGTTCTGAAACAAGATTGAGGCTGCAAACACTTTTCCATGTTGTGTACAAAAGTTTTTGTAGAAAGCTGATCCATTTCTCACAAGGGAATGTAGAGAGAGGTCTAATTGGAAAAAAAGGCATGTTGCTAGACATGCAGTATGACTTTCATCCTTCTTTAGAATTAATGTTTGTAGAAATTTCATTGCTTAAATTAAAGCTAAAGAACAAGAAACAACTGTGAAAATTATTATCCTATATTTATTTTCAAAGCCAAATTTATTATTTTCAATCTTTCCTGAAAAACACAAATATTAATTTAGCTTTTTCCATGGTAATGTCTCCTTTCCTATTGCTTATTTACTATTGCAGGTCTATATCTTTTCATCTCTTCAAAGTCACTGGAGTGATTTACAATAGTCTTATCAATTTCATGTGAATGGTCTATGGAATGCTAGGATTTGGTCAAATTCTTTCCCACAAGAGGTTTCAATTTGTTCATCATCCCCTCTTGGTATCTGGTTTCGAGACATGATGTGCAGAATTACCTTTAATATCAGTTCTGCAGATACAATGCATTAGCAGAGAAAATTAGACACAATTCCTTTTAGATCTGATGTGCTGCCGTTGTCTTTAAGTTGTCAGGGTGTCGAATTAATGGCAACTAGAGAAGGTTGCCATGACTTAAGGGATCACTGTAAAAGGAAAAACAATCCTTTATATCTTTTCTGAGAGAAAGAAAGGCAGCTGTTACATATCGTTCTGCTGTGAAACCCCCCCAACATATTTTTACTTTGTTATGCTACCAGAGGACATGTGTGTATGCATGTATGTATATATATATATGCATATATATAAAATTCCTCCTGAAAAATTAAGACAAAACAGCATGTATGTGGTGAATTTAACTTAAAAAGCAGAAAATATATAATTTTAATCTTGATCAAATAAAGTTTATTATGATTTATAACTTTAAAAAAGCTTGTTTTCCCCCAAACAACCTGAAAACACATTATATCAGTTTCTATTAAGTTAGAACCATGCATGCATTTATTAAATAATCTCATTAATATAAACCTATAAATGGCGGAAGTTCCCTTTTATGAAAAAAAATCAAACAACACATGCTATGTAGTTTTTGCTCTGTTAAGAACATGATTATTTTTATCTGTTTATTTATTTACACTTTGGGAAGTTGCTTTTTTCCTTAGAATGTAGAATTATAAATGGCGCATGATTTCTTAATTTCTGTGACAGAAACGCATTCTTAGAAAAGCAATTTGAGAAGGACTTTCATACAGTACAAGAAGTTCACAAATGATCCTGGAAAGGCTGGGCAAGTGATCAAGGGCTTCTTGTGGGTTAGAGAAGGGATCTTTGCATAGACCTTGATTAAGCCGGAGAATGAGTTCAGAGGTCAGGAATCCTGGATGTACAGTTGTACAAATTGAGTGGCTGAGAACCCTTCAGCGGGTAGAAAGACAGCAACTGCTATTGAAATCATTAGGTGGAGAAAGCTAAAATCTGCAGGTCAGATTGCACTGCTCTCAGGTTGGACTTAAATACTCTGGTTCCAGTCTATGTGGCCACCAGTTCATTTGGGTAAGTTTGGGTGCCATCTTTTAAAAATATTTTTAACAATGTAAATTTGGTGAGAAAGCCTACTTACATATTCACCTTATAGTGTGTATTTATTATGAAGTATGGATGTAATTAAAATAAATTAATACGTACATACAAACAAAAAAAAATCTACAGTGACACCTCTTAAGCAATAGTAGTTTTACTCTCCTCCCACAACACTTCACTTACTCTACCTCTGAGAAAGCCTGAGTAAATACACAGGCTTTGCAATATGTCTAGAAGCTTGACGTCCTTGGTCTCTGTGCTACTGAATATCCTCCAGAACGCAAAGGTCCTGAAAATCTCCTATCTTGAGCCCCAAAGTAAGGGTCCTTAGGGACTGCCTGGTTAAGCACCCAAGCTGAGCTCACCTGCTGAGTCAGAGGATAAGGAAATAATTGGTTTCTTGGGTAACAAGCCTCATATTAAAGAGGATTTTATAAATCAAAACAAAACTCTCAAATTTCATCTGAAATTTAAAGTATGTTTTAAGAAGTTCAGATGTAATGTGCTCCACATGTGATACATAGCTGATTAAATGCTCTGCCATAGTCTGATTTAACAGATGTTTTGAGGGAGTATCTGGCTGTACCTGTGGTATTTCGGAGTGAAACTGCCATGTTTGCATGAATGACTGAGATAAGCTGCAATCAAAAAGACGACTGGCAATGTTCTGGTCTCATGCAATTGATGTAAAAGAATTCACAGCCTCTGCTGTTAGATTGATATCAGAAGCATGACTCTGAGATTGCCTGCCTTTTACAATGAAGACCTGTAAACCTTCTTACATGAAAAAAAGCAAATAGTAATTCTGATCCTTCCTCAAACTGCTTCCTCATACCAAACCATCAAACTTTGAGGGCTTTAAACTAGATTTGAAGGGGGAAGGGGATGAAACCAGGCTGCCTAGAGATGAGCCTAGGGGTTGCGTGCCGATGTTGGGGGTGAAATCCATAGCCCAACTCAAGTGCATCTACTCCAATGCACGCAGCATGGGCAGCAAACAGGAGGAGCTGGAAGCCATTGTGCAGCAGGGCAGCTATGATGTAGTCGCCATCACAGAAACATGGTGGGACAACTCGCATGACTGGAGTGCTGCAATGGATGGCTATAAGCTCTTCAGGAGGGATAAGCAAGGAAGGAGAGGCAGTGGGGTGGCTCTGTATGTTAGGGAGTGTTTTGACGGTATAGAGCTCAATGATTGTGATGACAAGGACGAGTGCCTATGGGTAAGGATGAGGGGGAAGGCTAACAAGACTGATATCCTGCAGTTATAGACCACCCAACCAGGATGAAGAAGCCGACGAAGTGTTCTACAAGCGACTGGCAGAAGTCTCACAGTCGCAAGACCTTGTTCTTGTGGGGGACTTCGACTTACCAGACGTCTGCTGGAAATATAATACAGCAGAGAGGAAACAGTCCCGGAGGTTCCTGGAGTGTGTGGAAGATAACTTCCCAACACAGCTGGTGAAGGAGCCTACCAGGGGAGGTGCCCTGCTTGACCTGCTGTTTACAAACAGAGAGGGTCTGTTGGGAGAAGTGAAGGTCGGAGGCCGTCTTGGGCTTAGCGACCATGAAATGATAGAATTCTCAATTCTTGGCCAAGTAAGGAGGGGGGGTCAGCAAAACCACTACAATGGACTTCCAGAGGGCAGACTTTGACCTGTTCAGGACACTGGTTGAGAGGGTCCCTTGGGAGATGGTCCTGAAGGGCAAAGGTGTCCAGGAAGGCTGGACCTTCTTCAAGAAGGAAATCTTAAAGGCACAGGAGCAGGCAGTCCCCATGTGCCATAAGAAGAGCTGGTGGGGAAGACGACCTGCCTAGCTGAAGGGGGAGCTTTTGCTGGGACTCAGGAAAAAAAGGAGAGTTTATCACCTTTGGAAGAAGGGGCAGGCAACTGAAGAAGAGTACAAGGACCTTGTTAGGTCATGGAGAGAGGGAATTAGAAAGGCAAAAGCCCAGCTAGAGCTCAACCTGGCCACGGTTGTAAGGAATAACAAACAATGTTTCTATAAATACATTAACAACAAAAAGAGAGCCAAGGACAATCTCCATCCTTTACTGGATGTGGGAGGGAACATTGTCACGAAGGATGAGGAGAAGGCTGAGGTGCTTAATGCCTTCTTTACCTTGGTCTTTAATAGCCACACCAGGTATCCTCAGGGTATCCATCTCCCTGAGCTGGAAGACAAGGATGGAGAGCAAAATAAACTCCCTGTGATCCAGAAGGAAGCAGTTAATGAACTGCTATGCCACCTGGACACTCACAAGTCTATGGGGCCTGATGGCATCCACCCAAGGGTGCTGAGGGAGCTGGCGGAGGAGCTTGCCAAGCCACTCTCCATCATTTATCAACAGTCCTGGTTAACAGGGGAGGTACTGGATGACTGGAGGCTTGCCAAGGTGACGCCCATCTACAAGAAGGGCCGGAAGGAGGATCCAGGGAACTACAGGCCTGTCAGCCTGACCTCGGTGCCGGGGAAGGTTATGGAGACGTTCATCTTGAGGGCGCTCACAGGGCACGTGCAGGACAACCAAGGGATCAGGCCCAGCCAGCACGGGTTCATGAAAGGCAGGTCCTGCTTGACCAACCTGATCTCCTTCTATGACCAGGTGACCCGCCTAGTGGGTGAGGGAAAGGCTGTGGATGTTGTCTGCCTGGACTTTGGTAAAGCCTTCGACGCTGTCCCCCACAGTATTCTCCTGGAGAAGCTGGCGACTTGTGGCTTAGACAGGTGCACTCTTCACTGAGGAAAAAACTGGCTGGACAGCCGAGCCCAGATAGTCGTGGTGAATGGAGCGAAATCCAGTGGGCGGCCGGTCACAAGCGGAGTCCCCCAGGGCTCAGTTTTGGGGCTGGTCTTGTTTAATATCTTTATCGATGATCTGGATGAGGGGATAGAGTGCACCCTCAGCAAGTTTGCAGATGACACCAAGTTCGGCGGCAGTGTTGATCTGCTCGAGGGTAGGAAGGCTCTGCAGAGGGATCTGGACAAGCTGGATGAATGGGCCAAGGCCAATTGGATGAGGTTCAACAAGGCCAAGTGCCGGGTCCTGCACTTTGGCCACTACAACCCCATGCAACGCTACAGGCTTGGGGATGAGTGGCTGGAAAGCTGCCCTGCAGAAAAGGACCTGGGGGTGTTGATTGACAGCCGGCTGAATATGAGCCAGCGGTGTGCCCAGGTGGCCAAGAAGGCCAACGGCATCCTGGCCTGTATCAGAAACAGTGTGGCCAGCAGGAGTAGGGAGATGGAACACAACAGCCCCTGTACTCGAGGCTGCACCTCGAATACTGTGTTCAGTTTTGGGCCCCTCACTCCAAGAAGGACATTGAGGTGCTGGAGCGTGTCCAGAGAAGGGTGACGAAGCTGGTGAGGGGTCTGGAGCACAAGTCTTATGAGGAGCGGCTGAGGGAACTGGGTTTTTTTAGTCTGCAGAAGAAGAGGCTGTGGAGAGACCTCATTACTCTCTACAATTACCTGAAAGGGGGTTGCAGAGAGGTGGGTGTTGGTCTCTTCTTCCAAGTGACTAGCGACAGGACAAGAGGAAACAGCCTCAAGTTGCGCCAGGGGAGGTTTAGACCAAATATTAGGAAAAATTTCTTTACTGAGAGATTGGTGAGACACTGGAATAAGCTGCCCAGGGAAGTTGTAGAGTCACCATCACTGGAGGTGTTCAAGGAATGTGTAGACGTGGCATTGTGGGACATGGTTTAGTGGGCATGGTGGTGTTGGTTGATGGTTGGACTTGATGATCTTACAGGTCTTTTCCAACCTTAGTGATTCTGTGATTCTGTGATTCTGTAACGGTACTGAGCTCCAGCCAGATAGCTTCTGCAAATCCTAGTTATGAGCTAGATGTTGGGAGAGCCAGCTGGTAACCACAGGGTCTTCATAAAAACCCCAGCACTGTTCCCAGTATCACAAAGCTCCTGCTGTTTGAAATATCTTGTTTCTCATAGTGGTCTTCCACTGAGCAGGGCAAGTACGAGAACAGAGTCTCCATGAGGGACCCACTGAAGATGGAACACATTTCCTTCCCCAACTCTTTAAAAACCTAGCAAGAAGCATGGCAATGTTATTAGCTTGCTAGCATCGGTTTTATAAAGTCAGTTAAGATGGCTCGTAATTGAAAGCAGAGATCACGAAAGTTTGATATTTTTTTTCCATTGCAAAAATTGTTAGACCTGCAATAAAAAAATCTATATTGCTACCATACTGACAGCTAATGTCAGTTTATCTTCATCACAGATATTTATTAATGGCAAGTAGATATAAGCTAGCCCAACTTGACCAATTCCATTACATGTAAACAAATGCCAACAGTCCTATCAGTCAGAATGAGTACTTCATGCCAGCTCTCAAAATAAAGACAAAAAGTCAGGAAACTAGGAAGGCTTTGAGTGTCAAAAGCCGAAACTGCAGCCCAAAAATTTTATGTGAGGTAGGTGACCTTAGTAAGAACCTATATTCACAAAGTCCTTTTCATTCCAATCCACAAGCTTCTCTGAGCTTTCACTTCTGTATTGTATAATAGGGTTACATTTACCTTGAGGAACTTGCTTCAAGAAATTCAGCAGATGACACCTTCATTACCTCAAGCATAATTAAAATTAGGGAAGAAAATTTGGAAATGAAAAATCACCCAACAACATTAGTGTTTTCACAAAAAGCAGTTTCAAAAGCTGTCTTTCTTTTACAAATGATTGAACACCCTACCAGCTATATCAGTTAGCAAGGCTGAGACTTTTAATGTGTTTCAGATGATTTAGAAAGGACTTCACTCTCACACTCTCTCTGGAGAAACCCACTAATGCATTGATTATAGCATAGTCCAGACAGGAGTATTCACCTTTCCTGTAGAAAAATGGAAAAGAATGCAAAATCTATGGAAACAGAAGCATGCAGGTAAGTGATGCCCCTGACTCCAACAGTATGACCAGAGCATGGACGGAGATAACTCCATGTTCTGGTCTCTGCTCCTGGAATTATATCCACTTTGTGGATTAGTTTTATTCTGATAACTGTTTGATGTAAGACAATGTAATTAAAAATTATATGTAAAACTGAGATTAATGTGCTGACTGGGACATATAGGCTTAAAATCATCTCAGCTGATTTTTGCCTTTTCTCTGGGCAAGTCCTCTTACTGCTAAGATGCTATGTAAAGCATTATTACAAATACTGGTCATCTTTTGGAAAAAAAAGAGGGAAAGTTACTCAATTCTTGAGAAGAGCAAATGTAGATACCAATCTTCAGGAGAAAGTTCTGGGTTCTGGGCCATAAATGAAAGGTAATGCTTGAGAACGTAATTTGTATGCCCAAGCTCTAGAAATGCTAGAGCTTCAAACAGATCCCCCTACTCATAAGGTTCATTATCATCTAGCTTCAACTAGCTTTCTACTTAACATGGGCTTCTGTCTTTGCCAAGCCCTAGCCCACCACGAGGACACTAGAGGAAAATTGCACTCCTAATTCTGGGTTTAGACTCTGCTGTGGATATCAGGGTCCAAAAAGTTAGGCTTTCCTGACTAGTTCACAATTTCTTCAATATTTTATTGAATTGGACTCTTAGCCCAAAGATCAAGTTGCCAAAGCTGAAAACAATTAGGAAGGACATCTTTTGACAGGACTGAATCAGGAAAAAGAAATAATCATATAGAACCTTCTGATAACATTTTACTAGACTCCCAAATGCCAGTGTTAGAACTGAGGAAAGAAGGAACCAGAGGTTATGAAAACAACAGTAAAGTTAAGTGGAGATGAAAGCAGCTAGAAAAATAATAAAAACATGTATAACAGTTGAAAGAAAGGAGAAGTTAATTGCAACAAATACAGAGGCAAGGAAAAGCAGGAGACTGGTAAAGTAATTCAAAGGATACATAGAGAAAAGAATAGTTAGCTGTGAAGAACTGGGAAGTTTTTGAGTAAATTGAAACAGAAATTGTCCTCACAATGACACAGGCTCATTGCTAAGCAGATACATTTAGACTCACCACTAATAATATGGAAAAGGAAAAAGTGTCTACTAAATATTTCTACTTTGTAGGAAAAGAATCAGGATCATGATAAAAAAATTCTGTTTCAGATGTAATACAAAACCACTCTTAATAATTATTTGAATAAGATGGAACTCCTAGGAGACTACAAGAAAATGAACCAGGGCAGGAAAGGGTAAACAAGAAAAGCGGGGTAAATACAGTCATGTTAACCTGACATCAGTCCTGAGGAAAACAATGGGATGACTGGTATGAGACTCGATTAATAATGAAAGGAGGGAAATATAATTAATGTCAATCAATGTGGTTTTATGGAAAATAGATCTTGTCAAACTAATTTGATATTTTTGTGAGATTACAAGTTGGGTTGATAAGGTAATAATACTGATACAATATACTTAGACTTCTACAGAACATTTGGTTTCATGCTACAGAATACATTGGTTAAGAAGGATACAAAGTCAACATGGCACACATTAAGTGGATTAAAAACTGTCTATCTGACAGACCTCAAGATGTAATAATAAATGGGATATGATCAGCAAGTAGTTCTGTTTCTAATAGGAGGTCACGGTCTTGAGCTATTATTTCTGAAAACATTATTGATAATCTTGGGACATTACAAAATTAACTTATTTGAGACTTACAGGAGAAAAAAAGACTGGAAAATAAAAAGAAATACAGGCAACAAATTACCGAAGTTATATTTCATAGAAAGCTTGATGTATGTTCTTATCACATGTTGCTCATACTCTCAGCTCCCTTGTAGCAGGCGCCTAGCATATACATCGATCTTGTGGCAGAGTAAGCTCAGGCGTAGGATAAATCCTACCGTCTTTTTCTGCAGCTGTCAGGGTTCTCTGCTTGGCACCTTTTCATCACCTTGGCATCTTCAGCCATGGATGGAGGGAAGAGGCGCCGGATTTGAGAACTGGTTTTGGCCAAGTGAATGTGTAGGCAGAAGTGGGCCTTGCTAGTCAGAAAGGGACCCTTGACACCTTGAACTGTGTGAAACCCAGGACAGCGTGAGCTTCTCTGAGCAATGTTGTAGCTTACCTGGAGAGCTTGGGAGAGGTAGCTTCCATAGAACATAAAATAGCTATTGAGCAGTGCTCCTGGCACTGTGTGTCTAGCTCCCAGTAGCTGAATATCTTGCAAATCTGGGACCACCAACAGAGAATAGAGAAAACTTTTTTTCCTGGGTGTGTATAAGAACTTTTCCTTCTTGCAGTGACAGACTTGTCTCTGGAATCTCCAGCTCATTCAAAAAATGTTGGCATCAGGCTCTGGAATGAACCTTATGACCTCAATGGGTGATTTCCCTCAGCAGTAAAGCACTTTGCAATGCGCAAGTCTAAAATTAAGATCATGCTGATGGAAGTGTGCACAACGGACACCCTCAAATAGTCAGAAATATAATGCAATCACTCAAGTTCTTTGCTTTAGTATTACATTTGCTCCAAAAAGCAGGATCTTTAGATATCCAAAGGAAAGTCATGCCTTAATATCAAGAAGCAGATGTCTTCCTGATTACACCAACTTCCTATTCTGTTTGAACATTTCTTCAATCTTTGGAAGCTTTTCAGAGCCTTTATCACAAAAGGCTAGAACTGGGCTGGACCAGATCATGTTGTTTCTGAGTTCCTACTACTTCGGTAGAATGAATTCACTCAATGTTTGGGGGTTTGGCCCTGGAGTGAGGCTCAAAGTCGAGAAGGCTGCAGAAAAAAGAAATATTTTAAATATAAGTCTACGTGCTATTGTAGGCTTGAAGCACTGTATATGAAGTGTTACAGATTTGAAAACAACAGACATACAAAATTAAGGAATTATTCCTAACCCAGATATTAGCAAAAAAAGAACTATCACTGCCTCAAAAGCTGGTCATTTCTGTTAAGCACCAACAGCTCCATTTTTAAATATGATTGTAATAGTTATTGCTCCTTTCACCTTCAACTCTGCCCCCCAAAGGCTTCCTCTTTCTCATCTTTCCTCCTTATCCCATGAAGGAAAACAAGCACTGAGGTTTTTGGCAGGTGGTGATGGAAACGCAGTGCTCTGCCACTCCTACTGTGTCTGATTGTCGGCATAATGGCATGAGTTCCCACAGCAGACCCTTAGAGAAGGGACCCTTCATGAAGGGCCTGGTCATCACTTTGAGGACCTGAATGGAAAACAAACATGAAGGAGCTTGTACTACTTTTTTATTTCAAACACTTCTTTCCTAAAGGAGCCCTTCTTGTCTGCAGTCTGCTTTGGCATATTCTCCTATTCACACAGCAGAAACTGCAAGCTCCATGGGGTGGGCAAAATCCCAGTCCTTTAGCTGACACTTCTCCAGCTGGAAGCAGAGGCACCAGTCTTCTCAGGATCATCTGCTGGCCAACTCTTCTAAGCATGCTGTTGCATAGTCTTATCAGAGACTTTTCTGGGTGGAGCAAAGCGGTATCAGTGGGATTTCATCAGTCTTTGAAGCTTCTTGACGTGACAATTTTGTCATTCATTTAAACTCCCCACAATTCAGGTTGCCCTGTTAGGCTCCTCAGACACATCTGCCTAGCAAGGCCACATTTGCAGCTTTTATCTTACTATGTTCACTGGACTGTCTAGCTGATTTTGCACTGAGACCAGTGGTTACAGGAGACCTCTCTTCAGACTGTTTTCCCCAGACATAGTACAATTGTGGTACAGGGTGGGGAAAGGGCAGGGAGCATTTGAGGTAAACTTTTTGTATTAGCAACACTTCAACTGCTGGAGTAAGACAGTGGGAAAGAAAAGGCTTTGGAGGAGAGCACGAGTTATCTGCCTGCAACCTTTGCTGAACAACAGACAAATGTGTCTATTTTACCTTATCCCCATGTGACATAGAGTTTCTAATGAAGACACTGCATTTTTGGAACTGCTACAGTTGAAGAGTTATGTGCCTGTTCTCCCTACTTGAAATCCCCCACAACTATTCATATTTGAGCTTTGTAGAAGCCCAGTCACAATATGGTAGTTCAGGGAAAATCCCGGGATTGTCAGTTATACAGGGATTGTTTCATTAATGAGTACTTCTCCAGAAATCGAGAAATCACCTAGAATTTTTGCTTAAATTAAGACTTAACTACATTATCTTTGAGAAATTACCTGTGAGGAAAGTCTGACAGGTTGATAGAACAAAGCTTGGGGCTGTGGCAGGTGACCAGGATTAGGTATTTTCTATTCTACATAATACCCTACCTGATAGCCTGAAATATTGGTTAGTTTGTGAAGGCTTTTTTGCTTGGAGGAGCTGCCAAGATCTGTTCCTCTGCCTCTGTTTACATCCTGGAGATTTTCTGAGGGTGCTCTTTGTTTCTGGAATCTCTGCTTCAAAGAGTCACTGCAAGTCTCTATTTGCAAACCTTCCTTTGAACCTACAGTGGATCTCTCTGGCACTGTCTTGCACTGCATGGTAAAAACTCAGGCAGGAAAAGACAATCAAGGTTCCTGATATCAAGTTGTCACCAGAAAAATGTAAGTGAAATCTTTGAAAGTGTAAAATTGGGGAACTGGAATTTTAATGAACAATTTAGTGAAGAGTTATATGGCCTCCATAGGTTCACCTGCCTGGGTAGTCTGTGCAATGCAGATGTCCACAACTGGCAGGGAGAAAATAAGGAAAATGAGAAGGGAGTGTGTTTGTGTCTACAGAATTATCAAGGAGGCACCGGGAAGAAAAAATAGAAATAATATATAATATATAATATATAATAATATAACTGAGAGCGTTGGAGCATCCCAAGTTACTTTCTTGACATTGCATCTGAACAGCTGCTAGTTTTAATGATGCAAGTATCTTACCTATGTGTAGGTAGGAATGGGCAGCCCTTCCTGGCTATCTAAAAAGATCCTTGTCTTGTGTATAATACAAATATGGCTCTTTGGCAGTTGAACAGCCAGATGTTATGGTAAGCATAGACGTAATAATAAGGATAAAGTAAGTGTGGGTGTCTATGTTGTTTGAGAAATAATATATGGCCACTGACGGAAAGCGGTGCAATACATCTGATAAAGAAGGCAAAGCTCAAGTTGTGTAATATGAATGTTATAAATGAACATAGTATGAATATATCAGATACTATAAATGAGCAGACCACAACAGCATTTGCAACTGCCATACTGAATTTTAGCTCAGTGTAAGATATGCCCTTAACTTGTCCTTAACTTCTGCATTTTATGGATCTTTTCAGTATCTGTATCTTTAACATTGCTTTCAGTGGAGGTGAGATGCTACAACAGTCAAGCAGTTTTAATTTTGGCCAAAACCCACCTCCAAAACAGTAAATTTTCTTTGCTGCTATTTGATATCCTCATAGACACTGTTTTGGGATGTGAGACTTTTATTGCTGACCCTAGGCAAACACCAGTGCCAAGACATGCTTGTGATGCATCGTGCCCTTCCTCTTGGTGTTGTAAAAGCCGTATGACTGAGGTGACAAAAATAAAGGGAAAAAACCCGCATTTTGCTATAATAGAGAAAGAGAAAAATGATAATGTTGAGAAAGAAAAGAGTAAGATCAAAAGAGAAATTAGCACAGATAAAAACACCAGCAGAGGGTCCTTGGACAAAAACATTTAAGAATTATTCAGCAGCTTGGCTATTCAGACATATATGTCACAAGAAAAGTGCCTTTGGAATAAGTTTTGGAAAGCAGTATGTTGAGTTCTATACCACGTCACAATTTTCTTTTTTTTTTTTGGTGAACAGAGTACTGCTTCAGCCAACAGGTAAAGAAATTGCCAGAAGAGAGGATTTTCACTGTTAACTTTAGTGGCAGGGAACCAGGGTGGCTACAAACAGCAGCAGCACCTTTACAAACACATTGAATAAGGAAAGTCAGCAGGACTGATCCTAGAAGATGGTCTACATGTGATTTTAATGCTCACAGGACTTATATGATAGTTCTTCTTGAGCAAAGAAGGGACCTGAGGAGAAGGCACTAGAGTATTTAGGTACCAGTCCCATGAACCAACAGATCTGAAGCCAAGCATCTGCTTGCCTTCCTGTAAGGTGAAGGCTGCAGATGGAGGAGAAATAATCACCACTGGAGAATCCTGCTTAACCAGCTCCCCTGGTCAAGGAACAGCAAAGGAAGGGCCCTGATGAGGAAATGCAATTTTTCTACTTTCGGAAGCCTGGATGAACTCCTTTTTCCCATATGTCAAACGTAAGGGTCTCAGCAACAGTATTTTTCAGCTTATACATGTGTAGCACAACTATTCCTTATCACAGTTAAGAATCTACTGAAGCTTCTCTTCTTGGAACCAAAAACATAAATATGGAATATCTATTCCTATTAATAATATGTGTTGCATATCCTCTAAGTGGTTTGTCTACACATGGATTAATAACTACTCATTTACCTCAAGCATTATAAGTCTTTGAAAAAGATCTGAAAAGAGAGCCTCTAAAATGAAAATGGAGGATCTGTCACATGGAAAAATTTGTTATATACAATAATTTTCTAAAAAAATTTCCTTTCTGAAGTGAAACTTTACACATTGAAACAGACACCATTTAAGAATTAATAGATTTGTACATTCAATAAATACTAAGCAGTCAGTTGTGATGTAGCTAGCAATCAGAGAAAAATGATATATCTCAGTCATTTCTTAATTCCTCTAACTGCTTGGTAGGATGTTTGCAAGTTATTGGGTTAAGATACATGCTGTGAACTGGTATTGGAAGGCTGTTCTTCTACTAGTTGAAGAAGACAACAGCTGTCCTGTGTCCTCTACAAGAATGAACTTTCTCAAAGGTCCCCTGTAACCGAGTAAAGCTCCGACACAGACAAGCCTGTGACTAGTTTCATTGTTCTTGCACTGTGTCAGCTAAATCAGGTCTTCAGAGGATTTAGTACGTGTTGGTAGTAATATTAGTTGTCACAAAAACTTTGTCCTGAGTAGATGGGACCTTCTTTGGTCAAATTTTCTTAGATCAGTTACTTAGCCTGTCTTATCCTAAAGGCATTGCCTCATTTTGTACTGTCATAGTTCACTTCCAGTGCTAGCTATGGTGTAACTCTATACTTGTACCTTAATGAAATGCTTGTCATTGCCTTGTCGTGGTTATAATTTCTGAAATTATTTGGTGGTTTTGTTTTGTTTTTAAATGTCTTAGTTGCAAAGTCTGTGAAAATTAAGTTCTGATTGGAATTTTTTTTCCCTTTCTTTTCACCCCTTGCAGTAGCACAGTTTCTTAGAATGAGACAATTATTTTCTCGTCAGAAACTCTTACCTCCCTCACATTCTATTTAACCTGAAAACCAGCTGGGACTTCAGACTTGTTCTTAAGTTCATCATCTTGTCATATACTTGAGTACACTTTGATTGATACAGATACAAGGTTCATGTAACCATACAAGAAAAACATTATAGACTCATGGAGAGGCAATTGTCATCAGCAAGCCCATGTACCTGGTCTGAGATGAATTTCCAGATCAAAATGTGTATTTCCTTTTTGCTTTTTGATAGAGAGTAGTACTTGACAGGTTTCTGGATCTTCAGAAGTCTCTTGATGGCTGGAAGAAGTGACAGCCCTCAGATCAGAATGGAGTGCAACAGGCTACTGTGTTCTTGTACAAATCAAAGCATTCTTTCAAACTTGAATCCTCTTTTCTGAGTTAGAAAATGTATAGGGGAAAAAATGATTGTTAAACCTTAAGTATCACAAGTGAATGTTAATTATTCCGTTTTGGATGCACTGTGCAACAGTCTTAGGCTGCCAAAGTTGGTCTGAATATCTTTCAGGAGACAGCAAGATGGAAAACATTTTTTTGTATTTGATAATATATTCTTAGCAACATATGCAGTTTTGCAAATATATCTTTGACAATTTTGATAGAATTAAAAATTGCACAGACTTTCTTCTACTTGCAATACCCCATTTATTCAAAAAGCAGGCAAAATTAAAAAAATCATGAATAATTTTAAAGGTGAAGATGGTTACCTCCTCCCAGGGTGCAGAATGCACTCTTTTTTTTTTTTCCTTTTTGGAAAAAAGTAGTATTTTAAAATGTTTTTGTAGACTTTTTAAAAATGTAAAAATAACCTAGCATTTCCTGTCAATTTTTAAAGAATTTTCAAAAGCTGCTGAATTACGTTTAACTAACAATTTTCATCAAAGTTACAAACACTGATAAAGGTACTATGTAGATTTAAGTTCTTTATTTTCATATAGTTACTGTCTAGGTAATAAGCAGCATTGTATTTAGTGATTTGGAATTGTGTTATTTTGATCAAGAGTGCATGTGCATGTCAAAGCGTAGAGACATATAGTGTGGTTTGTGAAAGAGATGTCACAAAATACACAAATCACACTTGGCTTCAGCTGCTGATACTTCTTATTGTTGATGGCTCCTGTTGAAAGGAGCCATGTAACCTGCAGGCCAGGGATTACCAGGGATCTAACCCAGGGCCCAGCATTATGAAACACCACCATAGGACTTTAGCCCTGCTTTAAGGCATATTAATGTTGTTGGGCTCTGAGAAAGGACATTAGATAACTCTGTGCAGAGCAAGAAAAGTAAAACCAGACAGAAGTAACATTGTTGACAAAGAAAAAAAGAGGAGCGCTGGAAGCTGATCATGGAGCGATGTATTTCAAGGCTGATACTTCCCCACTTGACTAACAGCTCTCATACTCATAGGGGTGGGGAGCATACTGATGCTTTCTATAGTAGTTCATTGATCCATGAGCATGCCATCTATGCTGGGTATTAGGCAATATGTGTTTAAAATATGTTTAAAATTAAGATGGAAATGTCGTGTACTCAAAACATACATGTAATCCTGCTTGCAGAGACTCTGTCCATGGTAAAAGATACCCAAGTAAAAGTGATTCAATGGAGACATAAACATTTTAATCATCCTGGCATGAATCTGGTATGATAGATGACAATGCCTACACATTTTTCCTTAAGGTTTCTGCAGTCCTTTTTTTTTTAATGCAGGGGTCCCTTTCTACTTATTCGGACTCTGGTTATGACACCCCAGATTGGGTGTTGATTGGTAAGAGATTGAAAAATTGGGGTGTATTGCTGGTGGTTTGAATTAAGCCATCACAATATTTGAATGAGGCTTTGGGATCAGCTCAGAAATAAGCTTGCTGCCAGAGATGAAATATTCACTTAGCTATTGTCTGTTATTTATTTATATACAGAAGGAAGCAATTTAGTGAGATATGGGGATAAATTTATCCATCTGAATTAAGTAAACACCTACCTGTTTGGGTACAGGTGGAACCTATCAGCTCTTTCTGCCTTATTCTGACAATGAGCATGGCATAAGGAGGGCAAAACAGTTGAACGAAGGAATCTAGCAGATGAGATAACCAGATTATATCAAAGGTTGATTTTTGGAATTGCTTAAAGGATTGACTGACCAAATTTTTTGTGATGACTTTTGTGGCAGTGTGCAGTATCTTTTTGAACAGGCCTGATATTTTCTTTATTGCCACTTAAACAACATTTCATTAACTCAAGATAACTGGCAGGAAATGATCATTTGGATTATTTGCATTCTTTAGAAGGAAGCCTGCAATGCAAGTCTTTTTTTCCAGTTGGTACCAATTTAGTTTGAAGCATGCGAAGAAACGAAGACATTCATTGGCACGTGCAGGTATGAAAGCACAATGCTCAAAACTGTTTTACCAAGATTATAGTTAGGAAATTGCCACAGTTTGGGGACCCCAAGGGAAATACTTTGATGTTTTCAGAACTCTGAAGTTAATTAGCAACCAAGCATCCTGGTAGTTTGTACTATCAGTAAGAACTTTGGTTTATGACTTCTGTGCTATTTTTCTCTCAGGAGTACCTTGACTCTTTAGGATATGTTATTGGGCATGAAGACTGGCCTGCAAGAATGCCTGGACTTTGTTTTTCAGTGATGACTTGTGCCTGTTGCATTACTTGTACCACAGTCTCCCTGTGACTCAGTTTCCCATCTTTAGTAATGACATTTGACCAACTTCGTGGAGATCTCTTGAAATCTAGGGTTGAAATGCCAAATACTGTCATTACTGAGGAGCAGAAGCTAACCACAATTTCTCTACTTGAAATTATAAGGATAATTTAGTATGAAAATATTGATTTTTCACGTAAGACAAAAGAGGGTGGAACGTCACCATTTTTTTCTCACTAGCATTTAACAGGTTTTTCTAGGGACCTGGGGCACTGGGTGGGAAACCGAAAAAAGAAAATGTCAGTTTTTACATAGAGTATTCCCTAAGTCAAAACTGATTCAGATGTCTTATACTTGTCTCCCCAGGTGAGAGGAGATTTTCTCCACCAAAGTGTCAAAAGCACTGAAAAGAGCTAATTTTACTAGGTTTGCTTTATGTGTGAAATAAAATGTTCCACATCGCTCTGTTTAACAGTACTGAGACAATGCCCATCTGTTCTAGCAATGGGGATCTCTCTGATGGAATGTCTCCCCTCTATTCAACATACATAAACATCATGTGGAAATTGAATTCTTATTATAACTGGTAAACAATAGGATTTTTAACGGTCTGAGGATAAGATTACGTATTGTTACAACAGTACAGTTTGATTTAAAGAATTCTATTTCTTGAGAGGTTTCTTCATATAGTATCTATTTTACATGTGATACAAACCCTGACTGAGACTGTAAAAAAAGTTATTGCTCAAACATTACTTTCTAATTAGCCAACAAGAACAATTAGGAAATGTTTCAGGTAACTTTAATCTCTCTGCCTGGCTACACATTGTTCGTTTTTTATGTCAACAAGTACATGTCGATATTTTAAAACAGATCTCTGTATGCTAATTTTCCTGTTTCCCCATCTAAAAGACTATTGCTTCCTGACTGTTAATTCCAGTTGACAGTGAATGGTTTTGTTTCTTATTCACCTCAAAATAATGTATTGTTGTGAAATGATTTATAATAAACAGTATATAGGAAAAAAACTATGATGCTGATCAGTTTTGACAACTAAAAATGCATTATTAATGGAATAATAACATTGGAAGCATCTTGAAAACAAGCTGATTGTGAGGAGTTTATCTTTCTGTTCAGACCCAGATTCATTCTTCTAGTTTAGAGATACTTCTGGATGGACAGGTCATTACAGAGAAGAATGCCAAAATTATTGCATGTTAGAAAGTCTTGTGATGCTGCCTGTCAAATATAGAATGATAGGTACACTTAAAATAAAGTCAGATACATTATTCCCATTAAAGTCCACTTTTACAATATCTGGTTTGACATATAGAATAGATGTTTTAAGTGGGTATATATGTCAGAAAGTGAAATTGCCTTAACTGCTTGATTTTACTTAATGGTTGTTGATGAAAGATACCATTTCTTTTTCCTCTATGGACAGTCATATATGAATATAAATACTGGAACAAATATTTGAATAACAACACAGCTCAGTGCATCTCTGGCACTTTTGTTATTGAAGTAAATGTAAAGCTAAACCTTGAAGTGAAACTACGTAAGAATACATCCTCTGCAGTTGTAACAGAGGACAAGTAGTAATATAAATGAACGATATGCTTACTCATACATTTAACGTATACTATCCTTGATATGATTTGCATACACAGCACAGTATTTAAAGCTCATATTTTAAGTCAGGATGAATTCTAAGCCACTGTTGTTATGTAATTCACTAAAAATACTTATGCCAATAGTCAGATTATGATGTCTTAACAGACGTTCTCTAGGAAGAGCAGTTTGCCATCGTTATTGGATTTTATATTAATTATACTATGTACTTTATTGAATTTGCTGAAGTGCTTTGCTGGATATTCTCCAAACACTAGCAGCCAAATGAAATTATATAAAAAGGGCCAGCTATATTTAAGGGTATGTGAAAGTGCTTTAGAGACTGGTTATAATTAAAGAGGTTGTAAACCAACACACAGAGTGCAAATGTCACTGCACACCTATGCTTTCCTTAACTTACATAATTGAAAGGAATTTATCAAGAATGACTCAGTGAAATTTGAGAGCTTAATAAAGGATACACCTAAAATCTTTAATAAACATTTTTGCAATTTTAAGTAATAGAAAAATAGCCATGTCTATTGTATTCAGCATAAAACACCATGCATAAAATGCTTCCCTAAACACACTTAACATCACTTGGATGAGAACAAACAACAACATTAGTAGCTGAAGAGTGATGTAGTTGAGAAAGATGAGCAAGCATACTTTACCCTCCTTCCCTAGGACTCTTGGGCCTAACTTCTTTATACACTCTCATGAGTAAGTATGTGTTTATAAGGAAAAGGATGGGTAGTCTATGTGATAGCATCATTGCTGCTTTATTCATCATCTTGGACTGCTGAGGTATGAATCTGCTCCTAACAAAGGGTAGGATAGTCAGCGGAGAAGGGAGATTGCCAGGAGGGACACATTTAAGGATGGGGAATCCTAGCAGAAAAATAACACGTAAACTTCAGATTTAGGAGCTAATTTGCAAAAATTTGCAGGGAAGGACTGCTTGAACTAAACCTGCCAGGGTCTTTATCATAGGGTTATTCCAAAGGCAAATTCCTTTTTTTCCCATTTGATATGTACGTAAGTTAGAAAGGGAGTGTTTAACCCTCTTCTGCTGCAGTCTTATAGTATCATTAAAGCTGCATGGTCTACTTGAAAGCAGATATTCTTTTAACTATTTCATTTAAAGCTAACAAAACACATAAAACTCTAAAGTAGTTTGTAGGAAAAAAAAAAAAAGAATTACTGTGAGAAAAAAAGTCAGTTCCAGGTGTTTTCCAGTTTATTTTTATTTTTCATGAAGTTTTTGGTTGTATTTTGCTCAAAAAGAATTAATTCATAATCTCTTTTAAATAATGGATTTCATCATAAAATATCATAAACTGATTTTTTTCCTCACTCAAAATAAAATCAAGGTCCTTTGTGTTTTTGTGTTATGGCAAGAAAGGAAATCACATTTAGCTTGGTGTGCTCTCACACTATACCGGCAAAGCCTGGAGAAAGAATATTCTGTATATTGGTAGATATGTTCAGAAAATTAACTTCCACAGTTGTGACTATGAATATCTGAAGATGGTTTACATTTTCAGCCAGTTGAGGAATAAAAAAAAAAAAAAAATCAGTGACTTTTGTCTACAGTAGAAACTAAAGATTTAGGTCCATACATGAAATTATATATGCTCACTTTGGTGATGACAAATACTTAAAAATGTGGATATAGTGATTTGTTAGAGGAAGAGTTCTGACAACAATGTGCAATTAAAAAAATGAATTATTTAATATTTTGAAAGGTGCAATTATCGTTGAAATTCTGCTCACAGAACAGATAAATGGTATCATTTCTTAGGCAACAGTTCATATTTATAGAATGAACTTATGGATGAGATCACTCAGCATCTATATTTATCATTCTGTACTTAAAGGAGGTTTCAATAAATATTTTAGCTTCTATTCCTTTTTAAATGTTATTATCCATTCTATCACCAAGATGAGCCAGGGCAAAATTTCAGGAACTTTCATGAATATACACCTGTAGAAAATGCAAAAACAGGCCTGAATGTGTGCCGGTCAGATTATTGTATGTCCAACTACCAATTTCCATGCACAATTACCCAATTTCTTTGTGCCAATCCTGGTTTGCAGACAAACAGGCAAATCTGTGTGAGTGATCCCTTGGGCTGAAAATTTGGCCCTAAATGAATACATGGTGAATAATAAGCTCTACAAAGTATTTATATGTCTTTAACCAATAATGAACAATAAATAATGACAAATTTCATTTTATGTTCCTTTTATTTGAAAAAGACTAATGATCCAGTTAATTTTTCTCATTTGAATAGTATTAAATATCCAATGAATTTGATCACTTTATGACCATACCTTACGCCAAACAGGCATAAGCATCATTAAGGAACAAAGGTACAAGTCTAGAGATATGAATTCTATTTTTGGCTCTAGACAGGCTTCATGTGTGACCTGGGGTGATTCAACTAGCACCAGAGTTGTAAGGAGTGAGTATAAACATCTCTTTTAGGCCATTTCTTAATTTAATTAGTGATACTAATATTTTGTAATTTCACACAGTTACTATTCAGTTTCATTAGGGAGTGTTTGTAAAGTATTTTGACTTTTGCAGTTGAGTTTTTTTGAAAACCTGAATTTGAAAATGAAAAACAGACAGCAAAAAAACAAACTATATGACATTAAAATATTACAACAAATCTCAAATGTTCATGAAACAGGCTTCTGTAACTTATGCCAAAAGTAATACACAAACTTCTTTCTCATAGGGTCTTTAACCTAAAGGTTTTTTTGTTACATTAGTGGGATATGCTGCATAATTCACTTGCCAGCTCATTGCTTCTTGCTTAAGAAGACATCATAAACAATCCTCTCTCTGCAAGTTGTATACCTATCCTCTCTGTTACCACGTTGTCTTTTGCTGTATGCAATGTATATGCATATCTATACTAAAATATTTTAATATATATTGAGATTTCATTAAGAAAAATATGTTGAGAAAACATAAATATTTATCTGATACCAGGAAAATAAAAAGTTGCAGAAGAGGCTTTAATTCTGTCCCATTTTTTCAAACACTTATGAGAAACTTTAATTTCAAGGTCATCTTATATTTCTGAAGAATGAAATATAAAACCATACGCTTTTTTTCTGCTGAGGTAAATACAGAGTATCGTGCAGTACTTAATACAGACAAGCTACCATTTAAATTGTGGTTTTCAAAATATGCCACAGGTTAATTACAAAGGTGCAGAAATAGGGTATTTGCTGGCCTAATTTATTGATTTCTGCAATTAGGTAGAAGTCTTCTCCCCAACTTAGTCTAAGGCACTCAACATTGGTGGTTGTCAAAAATTATGTGGGGTTAGCTTAAATTATTAGAAGACCTGTTTGGGAAAAAGCATCTTGATAAACATGGGCTGTTTGGATTCTACCCTAGGTGTTTAATATCCCCCTGACAGTGTAAAATAATTAAAAATCTTCTTTGAGTCACTCATGAGCAAGTAGAGTCAATATAACCAGTTGTCTATTGAACTAACTTACTCTTCTAACACAGCTGGGGTAGGAGGAGAAGGCTGAGAATCTTTAAATTATGATGGGGGCTCAACCAACTAGCCATATTCAGCTAGTCACACAGGTGCCGTCCAGCTCTCCCTTCCTATAAGAGACTGCGACTGAATGTGTACAAACTGTCACGAAAAGAAAAAGCAGTTGAGAATGAAAAAGACAAAAAAGTAATCAAAAGGATACATTCAGTCACAGAAAATATTGCAGACAGTACATGAAGTTACATGCATTCATGCATCTAAACCAAAGCCGCACATGTGAAAATGATCACTCTGTGATGAATTTAATGCACTTTCCATATTTGAGTGCTTCTTTTGTCCTCTTCCACTAATCCACATCTCCAAGGATTTATTCTTACATTTCAAGTCTACATGGAGCCTCTAACAGCTACCATTTTTTTCTTTCAACCTGTTACACAGATGGTCCCTCCGTACCTTTAAATCTGACATTTCCTTCCAGTGTCACACAGGTCTGAAGTCCACCCTGGGCAAGGTTTAAAACAAGACCCAGTAAAAGTTTTCCTGTGCATGTACAGGGCACAGTTTTGAAGTCTGATGTCACACAGCTCTTCCAGGGCTACAAACAGGAGCTTTTTACAAATGGGGGGAGAACATTTCTACCTTCCTACAGGCAACTGGCACTCGCTTCTTTATCTGAAAGGATCCAACGAAAGAGACAATATTGCAATGTGCTTTTAGGTAAAGAAAACTGTTTTGGGAGGTGAATCAGTGCATATGTGTGAGAGAAAGAGAAAGAGGAAGCAAGAAAGAAAGAAAGAAAAGAAAGATAAAGAAAGAGGAAAAGAAGGAAAGAAAGAAAGAAAGAGAGAGAATGAGAGGGAGGAATGCCAGCAAGTGTAATATATAAGCATATAAGAAAGGTAACGGTAATGCTGAAGTCAATGTTTTCTAAACTTGTCTATGTAAGGCATGCAGTATTTCAGAGATAAGACCAGTTCAGTGCTGTTGATCAGATAAATGTTGCAATTGACCTAGTTTGAGGAAAGATGAATTGTCAGGCAATTCCTAACTCCATTAATGGGTTAATAATTTTAGTATGCTATTCTTTTTTGAAAAGGCTTATTTAAATGTTTATCAGTTGTGCAAAGTGGAGCAGCACTGGAGATTCGCAAGGGAGAACTGATCATTGCCTATGCATGGAAGCGTTGTAGGAAGATTAAAATAACATTGAGTATATTCTGTAAATGAAGGAGAGAACTAAAAGAAGCCTCCAGAGTCCATTATAAATTTTAATAATACATCAAGGTAATGTAACTGAATAACCGATCTCTGAGGGAAGAAACACAACATTTGGCTAATATTACAATTTAAATTATGAAAACAAAAAGAGCTTTTAGTTAATCTTGTCTTTCTGCTTTTATTCTTGAGGCTCTTTTTTATTTTCCCTGAATCCAAAACACCATGTAAACAAATAAAAGTACGGGAGAAAATAAACAGTTTGGCATCTCAGTAGATTAATTAATGCGCTTCAGCCTTGGCACCAGTAGGCGAAAATTATGTGCATAAATAATATCACTAATTAAAAAGATGCAGATTAACATGCAAATAATGTTAATGAGGATCTGCAATTCCAGAGTGGATTCGCATAACATCAACAATTTAATGGGTTGGAAGGCTTGTGTTTGCATTACATTAATAAATTTCAAAGACCTTGCATAAAAAAGTTCTGTTGGAGCCTCTGTTTCCCACTTGTGAGTTGTAAATTCTGTGGGCAGTAGCAAACGCTCATCGGCAGATGCCAAAGTCATTATCTCAAAGACTGTTGAGATGGTGCCATGTGCCAGTGTGACCAGCTGTTGGGAACTGGGCAGTAGGCACTGCACTGTGCCAATTATTCATATTATTTGGGTAGTCTTGATATTTATTTAAACTGATTAATATTTTGTGCTCTGCATCTTGATCTGGAGGGAAATCATTTTAAGCAAGCAAAGTTTTAAAAAAAATCTTATTAGCCTTTGATGTGTCATGGATGGTTGAATGCATAATGGAATTGATTAAGCAGACATAATTTCTAACCATAGGCAAAAACAATATAAGATGTCTTTAATGATGTCATATAATGTTGAGATAAAATATCACAGGATTAAACTCCAAATGAATCGTAATAACTCGGATTTTACTGAAAAATGAGAACTGTTACACTGCAGTATCCTTTTTCACTCTTGAATTGGGGAATGCACCTCTGAGGACACTTCTCACAGAAAGAGCAAAGGTTAAGAAAGATTAGAGCAAACTAATTTTTAAATGCCATGTAACTCTTCATTAATTTCCTTTCCTGTTCTATGATAATTGTTATCCTTTCCACACCCAGGCATTCCACTGTGGCTTTGAGACACCATGACACACTGGACAAAGCAATTGCCTGAAGATGGATCCTTATAACATGCTAGAATTGTCTGTCTGTGTAAGTTCTGTCTGAATGATTTAGGAATCAGAGTTCTCTATTGTGTATGTGGAATAAGGCTATTAGCTGCACAAAGTGGTAGAAACAAGGAGCAAAACTTCCACCAACTCAAAATGTTTCTTCACATGCCTAAGACTTAACAAATAAAGAAAAAAAGTGTAATTTTTATATTTATACCTCTTCTGCCTCTCCAAGTCCCATCTAGACTTTAAAATTATTGTCAGTTATGAAAACTTTGCAAAGTGATTTAAAGGTGAAGTCTGAACAAGCACTTTGCAAGAGAAAAAAGTTATAAAGAAAGGAAAGAAGTGAATCTCCATTGCAGCCAGATAGCTTAGTTTGTAAATTAAAAAAAAAAAGAAGAGAAAAGAAGAGAAGAGAAGAGAAGAGAAGAGAAGAGAAGAGAAGAGAGGAAAAGAAAGGAAAAGAAAGGAAAAGAAAGGAAAAGAAAGGAAAAGAAAAGAAAAGAAAAGAAAAGAAAAGAAAAGAAAAGAAAAGAAAAGAAAAGAAAAGAAAAGAAAAGAAAAGAAAAGAAAAGAAAAGAAAAGAAAAGAAAAGAAAAGAAAAGAAAAGAAAAGGAGAAAAAAGAAAAGAAAAGAGAAGAGAAGAGAAAAGAGAAAAGAAAAAAGAAAAAAGACGGGAAAATAAAAGAAAAGAAAAGATGTTTTCATTGCCTTGCCTGAACTTGCTATGCTACATACTGGTGTGATTATAATGGGACTGGTCTTTGGTATCAAACCTTTTTTCTCTGAACATCTCTTCCCTTGCAGTCCTCACTCTTGCAATAGCCTCAGCTCCTGCCTTCCCAAGTTTAACCACACCATCAATGGACAAGGACTTCATGCATGTTGAGTGGCAGATGGCCAGGCTGGAGACTGTATAATGGCTGAAGCTTTCCCCTACCAACACTTTGTTCAGAGTTCTCTTCTATGTGAACATTGATTTTCCTGAAGCATAGGGACATATTCAAAATAATATTTGAAATTCTCTTTTTAACATGGCTGAGATGATTAGCAAACATGTTCCAGAGTTATTGGAGACAGAGGTGGGTTCACAGCTGACAAAGCAAAAGTTTGGCTAAGTAATCAGTATTCCTTTAGGAGAGGAGGTCGAAAGTGTGATCATACTTTATAGTGAGAGTGTTGTTATTAAGGTACAGTTAGATTTGGTTACTGTGCATTTATATTCTAGTGTACTTTTTGATACCTGTACTTAGTACTAATTTCAATATGTAATAAAAATAGTGATATAACTGTAATGTAGTAACTATAGCAGGATTCTAACTGTATATCTATTAAAGAGAAAACAAGTTATTAGTTATATGAATTAATGTTAATTATACATTGACAAGAACTGTATCAACACAAATACATTTTAATTTAAAGTTAAACATAGATTTTAGTATTGTAAGACTACACCAAAATTTCTAACCCTCAGATACAGATTTTAATGTCTAACACTTCAGCATGAACTTAAAAAAAATCGTGGATCCAAATACATTTTATCTAGTTGAAGATGTTTCATGGATACTATGTAAATACAAGGTATTTAGCTTTCAGAATGATTTTGCAACAAGACAATATTTTTCAAACCCGAGTTAGTATATGGAAAACTTAGTCATGTGTCACACAGACAAAAGAATCTGTCCTTATGTAGGTTTAAATCTTTATTGTAAAATTACAAAGTAATATCATTTTGTCTGTAGACATTGTGTGGGTGAACATTAGATTTTGGAAGATCTGCTGTATACGCCCGATTAAGAAATAAGTGTAATGCTCAACATCAACCAATATTTATCCAAACTGATAAACACATTTCACATAAAATATTGTCAGAAAAATTGTCAACCTGCCACGTACTACATGTAGAGACCAATCAAATATGACTAAGTCTAAAGCTCTCAGAAAGGTTGAGCAGTATCTTGAGCCTGCTCTCACAATACAGGCACACATGCATACTTGAATATGAAAGTGAACAATTCAACATGATCATTTCACAGAAGATGTTTGAAGAGTTTAGTTTGCTTTCCAGGGACAAGGGGAAAACCAAACCTTTCAAAGCTTGAAAAGTTATGAAATGGAGCATTTTGTACTCTGGCTTTGTTTGATAATAGCATAAGAAGATAATCATCATCATCATCATCATCATCATCATCATCTGTGTCTTCCTTGTCTTCAAAGCTCATCTGGTGTAACAGCAAAAAATTGGGCACTAATGTGTATTGCCACTTCCCAAACAATTTCTATCACCTAGATCCCTTAGTGAGAAACTAGACTTAATATACCAACTTCTGAAACTTCGATTCAAAGAGGCAAAACAAAGCAAAGTCCCAGTAATGTTTCTTTAATTTGAGCTGCTGTCTTTCTTTTCTCTTTACTACTGCTGTCAGTGGAGCAAGTAATAGCTAAATGGCTTAGGAAATATTCCTCAACCCTTCCTGAGAAAGGCTAGGCATAGAAGTGTGAATAAGGCTTAGTCTTCATGAAGTATTTGTCCATTGGCCTTCCTATTGAGACTGTCCCAAGGTGCTGTTGGGTGCCAGTTACAGCAGTAGCTAAATTAAAGTTCTTTCATGTTATACAATATGTATTCTCAGCCCTAACATGGCCCACAGACCTCGTCTTTGGCTGCTGGAAATTCTAGAGCCTCTGATAGAATAACTTTTTTTTCACTTTTTTTTTTTTTTTTTTAAATCGCTATCCTAACTGTAGCCATCATAACAGATGTATCACACTCCAGTTTTTATCAGTCAACTTTTTCTACAGCCTATTTAAAAAAAACCTGTTAACTGTAATTCAGATTCCTCTGTATTACCCAGGAAGAAGTTGTTTCTCATCAACATACAGGAATTTTTTCTGTTTTCCATTTTAATGATATTCACTGTGCTAATGTATGGTTCCACTCGGATTCTGAGAAGAGATCCAAACAGAGCTAATGGTGATGTTTGTGTCTGCTCAGGTACACAAATATCACTTTAAATATCCTACATGTATTCATAAACACACACCACTACTTTTATTGAAAGAATATCAGAGCTGCAAAGACAAGGTCCGATGTCAGGAAATGGTAAAATACAGATTAAGTGAAACCTTATCTCTGCCTTCTCTATTATGATCTTTTCATTATTTCTGTTCTGTAATTAAAAGACTTACATATGACTACAATATTGGTATGAATAGAATATTAGTAGTTTGCAATGCAAAGTGTAGCTGTAATTGGGCCTAACACTGAGAATAACAGTCTTTACTATAGGCAAACTAATTGCAAAGACATGTGGAATGACTATTCCATTCAGTCTTCCATTTTTTTATTGTGTAGAATGCAGTTAATTAAGAGTTAATAGTTTCATTGTAGGTGATCATCTTATTCCTCCATTGCAAGGGTAATACATAAGCAACAGGAATGAATCTATAAAACATTAAATATTTATCCCTAAAAAATGAATGCTCCTTATGTATATAGATTGGAGTCCCTGTTCAAGCCATGCCTGGCATAGAACACAGGAATGGATAAAGAGGTAGGTCTAAAACATTTTTCTCCTGAACCTGTGGCAGAGTTCGTTCAAATATGACTGAAATATGAATTAAATCTCCAAAGAGCTGCTTGAATTTATCTAGGTAGGACTGACTTCCTAGTGTCCACTCCATTAGGCAAGGACTGCAACATTTTGTATTTCTGTACTCATTCTTCTTCCTGTGCTTCATAATTACTCAGAATAGTGGTTGAAGAAATACAGAAGGTTCTCTACAATACAGAATAAAGCTCAGTGTCAATAAATGTAAAGTAATGTAGATGGATGAAAAAGTTATGCAGCACTCATAGCCATAGAGTTATGAAAATAGGACTAGGGATGCCCTGAGAATTCACACTTTTGTGTGAAAGCAGAGGAAATTATTTCTGTGTTATCCCTCTCAGGTGTTTGTTTACCAATAGTGAGAAACCTCCAGAGATCTATTCCAGTGCCTTATTAGTACTGAGTATTTTCCTGGTGTCTAACCTAAATCTACCTTGCCACAATTTATTTCCATTGCTGTGTGTCTTATCTATGAGGCACAAGAACAGTTTGTTACTTTCATCTCTATACTTTGACATAGTTGAACACATATCATATCTCCCTTTGGTTTCCTTTTTCTAAACTGAGTAGTCCTGACACTTTCAATATCCTTGCTGTCCACTGCCTCAAAAGAAAACAAATGCGAAGGGTTTAGAAGGGCACAAAAAGTATCTTTGCTGTGCCCAGTCAGAGCAATGATCAGATGCAACTTTACTCTTTACATCTCTAAATCACAGGGACTGCTGTGCTTGAGCACTTCCTCTGTGATAGGCAGTTCTGGGAGGCAACGGAGCAGCTCTTTCCCCCAGGAGAAACTCAGCAGTTAGAGTAGAAAATGTAGCTAAATGGGACTCATTGCTAAAGGTCCCTACTGTTTTGATTAAAACACTGGGGGCTGGCAGGCTTTTGTCTGTGGTAAAGATCACACAGTTTCTCTCATATATGAGACTTCAACCACCAGAATGAGAGAAAAAAAAACCCCAACACTCATGTCTGGGTGCTAGTTAGACATAACTAATCAGAGACTAATAAAGACTTGCTGTACCCTGCTACATGGGCAAGCACAAATTACCTCCTTTACTTCTACTGCACCCAAACCACCCAAATTTCTTTCAGTTTAGACTTGTCACTTAACACCCTTCCTCTACACACTTACTTGAAATGAACCTACACAAAGAAAAGATCCCTATAAATCTCATATTATTTTATACAGTATCCTGGTTCCCACAAGAGGGGCAGAGCATTCTTACTCTAGGTGATAAGGAATATTTGGGTTTTACCTTCCCCAGCTAGTCCAAATGTCAGACTTAGCCCCCCTGCATTACAAGTGAGATTTCCAACCCCCTCCATGCCCCTTTGAGGTCATTATAGAAAAGACAGTCATGAGTTTTTTGATTGGAAGTATATATATATTTTTATATGTATATGGGTATACACATATGGGTATACACATATGGGTAGATATAAATACCTATAAGATACACATGACATACACTATATGTATGTATAACATACATGAAGAACAGGAGTTGGGCTATGTTGAATGTTCTTTAGTTTCAGCTTCTCCTTAGGGTCTCAGGAAGGAAGGTAGACATTATTTTTCCTTGGTTTTGGATCTCAGATGAGATTAGAGAAGATTTATTGCCAAACTGCTTACGCTAGGGCAGTTCTGGCACATCAGGCAGGATTACAGATGCTGATACGTCAGACATGGAGATGTCTAGTGAGTACAGGCACACCAAGCGTGCAGTACAGTCTTCCCAAGTAAATGCTATGCGTGATGAAGCCCTGCTGTCCTGGAGATGGATAAACACCTGCCTGCTGATGGGAAGCAGTGAATGAACTCTTTATTTTGCTTTGCTTGTGCACGCAGCTTTTACTTTACCAATTAAACTGTCTACATCTCAACCAACAAGTTTTAACACTCTTGCCCTTCTGACTCTCTCTACCAACCCAATGGGGAGGAGTGAGCAAGCAGCTGTGTGGGTCTTAGTTGCCTGCCGGGGTTAAAACACGGCACAGGGAAACGCCAGTCCTGTTACTACAGTTAGGGTTAACAGAATATTTTGTATGTCTTTTGATGTCTTAACTGTCCAAAAGAAAATGGAGTAGAGGCAAATAAAGGAATACAAAAACAGGGAAAAATGAAAAAGCACAATGTTTGCCACATTTTATTTTAAAATATATTTATACACACATGCTAAGCTTATTAAGCCTGAATCTTTTGCATATAATTATGTATTACATTATAAAAAGCATATAGATAGAAGAAGTGTTACTAGCTGCAAGCTCGCTTTCCTCCTGCCTGGGAAGCTTAAAGGTCTGATTGTTGTCAGTGTATTGACATAAAGCCCAAAATAGCCCTTTAGATCAGTTTAGGCCATTTGGAAGGAAGCTGAACATGGTGCTTCATAGAAAAAACTACTGCTGAACAAACCTAGTTCAAACTGGAGGTTGTACAAGCTACTTACTTCCATCTTCAGAAAACAATCTTAGGAGTTTCTAGTAGATTTTAGAAGCTTCTTGGGAACAAAGTTGAATAAATTAATAAGGAACTATGAGGCGGATGAAGGAAAAAGTTGGAGCAGCCAAGAGGGAATAACACCTTTAATAAATCTTCGATATTTTTAGACCACATTTTCTGTCTTTTGGGTACATTCTTCCCACATTCTGTTGCCAAAAATCTAAATTACATCTATTTCAGTATTTATTTTTTTGATTTGTGGGCCAGTACAGGATGATATATTAAAGTGAAGAGGACATTTCCTAACTGATAATTCATTCTGAATACAAACCAGCTGCAAATGAATGGGGAGCAGAGATACTCATTGGCTTTTCAAATCAGAAATCAGAGCAAACAGATCAGGACAGTTTTGTTTGTTATTTGTATTTCAGGAAAGCTCTGGGTTTGTTAGGAGGTTTTGATCTAGGCCCGTTATCTGAGCTATAATTCTGTCAAGAATAGAAAGTCCAAGGTACATCCTCTAGAACAGATTTTGAGGTGGAAGTACTGTGAGAACATTTCTGCAGTTTGTCTGCCTATCTCTACTCTGTCCTACTGATGGAAAAATCACAGTCTGGATAGTTTAGATAATGGCTATAGTTTAGATAATGGATATGGGAGGTCATTTTGAAATTTCCTGTTTAATGGGGAAAAAAAAAACAACAACCTTTTCTCCTTGGTCTGATTGTTTCTCATTGTTTTCTCATCTTTGCACACAGTGAGCATATTTTTTAGTGTCAGCTTTTTATAGAATTTTGTCAGAAAACTCACGTTAAAGTATTTTCTCCATAACCCCCAATAGTAAAAATTGTCCTAATAACAAGGTCTAAATCCCACACAGGTATGTTGATAACTGATTAAATGTATTTTCTTGCAAAGCCAAGGCTGGCTTTCTGCTTGTTCTTTGCCTCTCAGTTCTGCTGTGAGAAAGCTAAATGGTCCTGAGGGCAGTGCAATCACTGGGGGACAAACCCTGTGTGTCCAAAGCTCACAGCATCCACGTAAGGACCATTCTGTCTCTGGAGTTCAAGGCACCAGGACTTGGTGAGCTCCCTACTGCATTCACAGATGGCTAGGCATCTTGTGGAAAGGTAAGGGAAGTTGGGAAATAGAGGGGAAATTTGTGGAGTAGTGAGGAACCCCAGCAATAACAGAACAGGCTCCCTCTTTCCTTCTCTCTTCCTCTTTCCAACATGCATTGTTTTCTGTGCAAAGTGCATGCACTCATACTGGGAAGAAGCCAGGCCACAGAGAGATCTAGAACAATTTTGCTGAGGTCTCTTTTGCTTGCTCCTGAAGTTTGGAAACTCCTTGGGATGTCTCATGTTTAGGGGAGTCATACTGCTGTTTCCGCAAAACTACATGACTACAACATTGGGAAGCTGTCAGTGGTTCATGCTGCGATAGGTGAGACTGGCTCAGGCTCCATGAGGACAGGGACTTTTCTGAGGACTAGCACTTGATGTTCACCAATGTTACTTCTTCTACGAGCTAGAATCAGGCTGTGTACAATTTAAGAGAGTTCATCTTTGCTCTCATCTAAGCAGGAAATAAGTGGAATACATAAAATTTTACATATTCTCATGTACAATTTCACAAACACCATTGTAAATCACATCACAGACAGTACAGATTAATACCACTGCTTTCAATATAGTGGAGATTTCTCTGCTTCCACAGCCCCATACACTGTACCAATAAGAAACCTGGCTGTTTTTTTTTTTATTTCCAACCATTTCCAACTATATCTATATCATGCTAAATTATGCTGTTTACGTCTCTACACAGAAAGATGTCATGACCAAATATTTCTTACAGTTACTGCCAAATATTAAAAAGGAGAAGATAAAATTCAGACAAAAATGATGTGGAAAAAAATGTTAATGTTACAAAAGCAAATAATCAGAATCAGGAAATGCTGTAATTGAGGCTGCTCAATAGTGGAGTGATGAAATAAGCTCCAGAGAGAAAGCACAAGAAGTTTAATTCTGTGATAGTGACATATCATCACTAGTTGGCATGTGGGAGAAAACTGTTTTAGTTGAATAAAACATCATTTATGCTTGTGGCTTACTATGGAAAAGCAATAAAAGCACTGTGTTAATATTGTCTTACCAAGTTCATATTAACATGAGGTTTAAATACTTATTTCTTTTAGATATCCTTGAAATAGCAATAAACAAAATGCAGAATGTTAAATGATATTTGAATGTGTTTATGGGAGCTCTTTAAAAACAAATTAATCCAGAAAGAATAACAGATTGCCTAAAAATTTCCTGGTTGTTAAGTGCCAGCTGCTTTTTGTGTACTGATTTCTGAGTTTAGTTATACATCCATGGCGTAAGATCATTTGAAAGTGTTTTAGTCATGGTCAAAACTATGCATTTAGAGAGGAACCCATTAAATTTGATAACACATTTGCTGCAGAATGAATACTGTCATTCATTTCCTGGTCAAAAAGAAAGGAAGGATGCAGGCACTCTCACCACATACCTGTGTAGCCTTGGGAAATGTTGAACTCAGGAGTTCAAATGTCATTTTTTCCAACTGCAATTCCCGTGCAATTCATTGCTCTTCTTATTGACTTAGGCCTTGTGCCCTGAAGTAGATGACATTTAGGAAAGAGCTTTCTTCTTCCCTCCATTTAAAAAAGACAACAAACAAAATCATATTAGCCAGCATCTCATGGAAGTCCAGTTAAGACCGAACTTTCTAACAGGATATCATTCCCAGTCTTAGCACCATGGGAGACTGACTTACAGAGCTAGCAAACCAGGTTTTATTATTCTCTCTCTAACAAGATTGAGGGTTAAAATCCAAGATAGCACTTTAAACACTCTCTACAGTGTGATTTCGTTCTCCAGAAGGCATTTTTCTTTTCCATTTCCCAATGGATAACAGAAGGCAATACGTATCTCAGCTACATCAGATGTGCATCCTAATGCAGATTTCTTTGTACTAATCTTTGTAGCACACTTAACTCAGGAACTTTCCAAAGACATGAAGTGTTTGTCAGTCATATGCACTGATCTGCAGATAATAAAAATAAGTAAGATCAGTCTCAAGGAAATGATGACTTTAACTCTGTCTGTATGCACTTAGGGTTTTGGCACATAAGATTTCCACCTGTGAAAAGTTCATATTGATTTTGCATGTGCACATATATTGGTACGTATATGTATATCTTACGTGCATGTCCAACTAGTAGCAAGAGCTGACCAGAAGAATAAAAGAAAGACATTTTAAGATTTTGAGATATAATTTTGCTTCATACTGGGTTTTTAATATCTTCCAAAAAAATATTATTAATTTACAGATAATAGCCCAAGCTCTTGGATTTAGGAAGGATATAGGAGCAGCAGACAATTTTTGGAGTTAGGTTTAACATAGGGACTAGAACCTTATTCTTTTTTTCTTACTTTCTAACTCAGTGCCTGTATCACTAACTTCTTTTACTCCCTTCTGTTTAATAAGAATTTTTTTGAAGTGGTTAAATTTTTGCTTCAACAATACTTCAGGAAAATATGCTGATGAACTACCCTGCTACTAAAATATCAGTATTAGAAAGAAAGAAGAAAATCCCTTTCCTCCATTTTCTTAAATGATGGGGTTATCTTCCATTTATATCACAACTTTTTTGGTTTGGTTTCCAAGCAGATTGATGGGGTTTCATGCAGATTGGCATGATTTATTGACAGCTGTTGGTACCTCCTATACAAAGTGGGCAGTGCTGGGACACACTGCAACTTCTGATCTGGAAGGTGCATGTACATTTCCTGTTCGTTCCTGCCTGTGACAGTGTTAGGGAGGTGATCGTGCCCCTGTACTTGGCACTGGTGAGGCCGCACCTCGAATCCTGTGTTCAGTTTTGGGTCCCTCACTACAAGAAGGACATTGAGGTGCTGGAGTGTGTCCAGAGAAGGGCGACAGAGCCGGTGAGGGGTCTGGAGCACAAGTCTTATGAGGAGCAGCTGAGGGAACTGGGGTTGTTCAGTCTGGAGAAGAGGAGGCTGAGGGGAGACCTCATCGCTCTCTACAATTCCCTGAAAGGGGGTTGCAGAGAGGTGGGTGTTGGTCTCTTCTCCCAAGTGACTAGTGACAGGACTAGAGGAAATGGCCTCAAGTTGTACCAGGGGAGGTTCAGGCTGGATATTAGGAATAATTTCTTTACTGAGAGAGTGGTGAAACACTGGAATAAGCTGCCCAGGGAAGTGGTGGAGTCATCCTCACTGGAGGTGTTCAAGGAACGTGTGGACGAAGCACTGTGGGACACGGTTTAGTGGGCATGGTGGTGTTAGTTGATGGTTGGACTTGATGATCTTACAGGTCTTTTCCAACCTTAGTGATTCTGTCATTCTGTGATTCTGTGAAATATATATTACATTAATTATGACTTTCTTAAATATTACATCCCAAGCAACCACTCTGAACTATTCTTTATAAGTTCCTAACATGAGAAATCAGCCATGTATGAACAAAATACAAAAATATTATTTTTTCAAGATTGAAAAAATCTTTGTAGGATAGGTACAACTGTGACATTAACTGAATTTTTAATTCTGAAAAAATTACTTTTGATTACTGTCAAATGGCAATATTATCGACATATTGAGCCTGTTCAGAAGAGCTCTTAATAGGATGTCATGATTATTTTTCATTACTATTATCTAAGTCTATTGGATATCTCATAGGTAAGTAATAGGATTTAACCTCTCACCATCTTAAAATTTCTTTATCTTCCTGGTAACCACAATCTTTATCTTCTAATTTGAGCCAGCCAAAATTTGTAGAAGATTAAGTTTCAGCCCTCAGTCTTATTATGATAGCAAACTCTGCACATGCTGTGTTTTCACATTCTTCCAAAACATACTATAGAAAAGTTTCTAAGTAAATAAGTAAATAAATAAATGAATAAGGATGATTATAGCAAAAGCTGCAATTCCTTTCAAAAACAGATGCATCAGGATAAACAGCAATTTTATTCAATATTACCCTCATTTGAATTCATAACAAAAGAAAGTAAGCAGTTCTTGCTATTGCCTGTAATTAGCATGATCTAACTGCAAATATCTATTATGTAAGATATTGTATAAAGTATAGCCAATATGCCTTATTATATAAAATTAAAGAATGTTGTAAATACATTAAAAATCTCATAAAGTAGATGTCAACTACTGAAAATACTTGAAAAATAATGCAAGTTCTTGTCACCTTACTTTTGTCACAAGTTCATGAGTCTTTATAGTTTCTTCAATATGTTTAATATAATATAATAATATAAAACAAAAACCACTCAAAAGTGCTCTCCTGGGATTCATTCCAAGCCCTTTTTCTTTTTCCTTTTTCATCATTCAGTCTTTCTCAAGCCCCTGGGACAACCACTTTGAAACAATCTGTGGTGGTGTGATTTATATTTATATGTCTAATGAAGGCTATTTTATAGTAATTATTCTGATTTAATTTAAATAACTCCCTGTTATCCTGCTAGGGATGGTCAAGAGAAATTGCTGTATACTTTACTGTTAATTGTAAATCTGTGGTCAGTTAAAACACACAATAACATGTCTTAGCAACAGCAGGTTTTTTTCTTTTGCATCTATGTTTTCTCCATATATTTTTTCACTCTTTCCACACAGTGATAAATAAATAAACTCTGTTTAAGTATAGTTCAAAAAAAAAGGGTTACATTTGTAAATGACGGAAGCAAGAAACATTTGCAGTGGTCAAAACTGTATGCAAAAGGATTGCAAAAGGAAGTCAGGCTAGGAAAAATAAAACACTAGCAAGGTTTAGTTAGGCAATAGAATTCAGAAAAGTGTTTTTAATACTTTTTCACAGAAACAAGAAAAAAGAAAAATTTCCATTAGAGCCAACCACAAAAATGGGAAAGAATGAGATTTTAAAAGGTCTCTAACCGATTTTCTTGCCTTATGCTAAATTGCCCGGTGCTGTATCACAAGGTTTTGGCTACCCAGATATAGCTAGGTATTAGTACATCCACAGATACATAGACACGAGTAAGACCACTCCCTGTTCCACAGATTAGTCACTGTTAGGAGGATGAAACATGTGTTCTATTAGGCATTGTAAATGCTAGAAAAGACAATCAAAGAATCCAGAAGAAGAAATTATTTTCACTGTGTGAAGGAAAGGTATCACAGGATGCATCATGAACCAAGCAGTGGTCCTTAGTCCATGCCAATGGATTTGCAGTTCTTTCATTAAACATCAACTATTGTTTTGCTACTGCTTCATAATACTTCTCACATGTTTGGCATTAGGCAATCTAATAAATAAAGCAAAAAGTTGTGTTAGAAATTACAAACACTTAATAATACGAATGGAAGTCCTGAAAAATCTTGAAGAATAGTATCTTCAGACATCGTTTGTTCTTTAAGATTAGCTGTTATTATTACTCACTGAATGCCAGTAGTACACTGTCTAAGGAATTACTACACTTACATGTCTTTACTACAATAACTACAATACTATAAGAGAAATTGGAAAAAAGAATAGCTCAGGAAGGTTCTTCTCTTTAAATTAACCCTAATCATTTAAGGCTTGTTAAAAATATAGTTTAAGAATGTCTCTTTTCTGAAATACAGGGCTCTGTGGATCAATTTTTCAACAGAGGTGAAATTAAAGACATGAAGCTTGGCTATTTTCCTTGTGTAATTTTTCTTATATACACTAATAAATAATCACACACCAGTTTGTGCATTCTATTAGATATCCTTACTCTTCAGTCAGAAGAAAAAGAAAAAAAACCCACCAGTGTTTGAAAGACTTGTTTACTGTGGAACTGTTTTTACTGATCAAATTTAGCACTCATGGGAAAGCAGGAAGCTGGCATGGCATTTACGAACTTAATGAGCAAGTGTGAAGTCATCATGGAATTAAATTATTCGCAAAATGAAAGCCATGCAAAGGCTTTATGCACATGATGCTGGTGACAGTGTGCGTACGCATGACCAATGGAAGAATAAATTCCACCAGAATTCTCTTCACATGTAATTCCATGTGAAGTGGTATCACAATCTGAAAAAATGTAAAAATTTTGCAGAATATGGAGTAATGATAACATAGAGTGAGCCTCATAATGAAAACGACCTCTGATGGGCCAGACCCATAGCTCAGAAAAGGATGTGTAAACAGCCACGTGGGTCTAGGATAAATTGGATTGTGAAGAGAGGAACATTTTTTCAGTGTTTTTACACTTGCTCAGGTAAACATGCTATGGTCACCCAAAAGAAAATGCCTGACTGAGTACAACCCATTGGCTACCTCCGTAGATCTTTTTGCTTCAAAAACGCAGCAGTGCCGAAGAGAGAATAGACACAGATCTCTGAGAATAAAAATTGTTTTAACTTTGTTAGGAACGGCAAACAAAGCAAGTCATGTTGGCAGCAGCAACAAATGTGTACAGCGGTACTACAAATTTTGAAATGGAAGGCAGATGGACTAGTGTAGTCATTTACACAGACATATCACCTTGACTTAATCTCTGCCCCACACACCTTTGCAACCTTCATCTTAAAACAGGAGTCTTATTAACATGGTAACACACTGATCTTCACAGAAAGTTGGTCACATAAGCAATCTCTTCTGCTCAACTCCTGTGAAACTGCTCCCAGATGAAGTTTACTGGAGAGGTTATATAAAAGTCACTTTTGCCAAAACTCCTCTCCCAAGAAAGGATATCAGCACTAATCCAGCAATGAACAGTGCAGCATTTCTTCTAAGACTGAACATTTGCTGACCAAAAACCATGTACATACCTGTTCACTCCAGTGATGGTTTTCTTGATAGAGATAATACCGAAGAAAGGGGGTAGGAGTAATACCTCAGGTCATTAATTTCTCTAACTACTTATTCCTGAAATCTATTTTAAAGAAAAAACAGTTGTTGAAAGTTAGAAAATCAGAATTTACAAATTTACTGGACGTAGGTCACCAATTAGATTGATTTCAATGCAAGGCCTTTTAGGGTATAATAGCAATAGTAAATATAAGGTCCTAATAATAATTAGTTTTTAAAGCAAGCAAAGCTGAGCAGAACTAGAAATCAAAGACAAACACAGCAATGATTCAAAACACTAGGAAACAATCTAGAAAGAGACAGGAGAGAAACTTAAAGCATGACTGGTGGTACAAATTATATAAATGAATTTGCAGAGTAAGTTACATGCAAACCTAACAGTAAATTCTAATCGAAGTATAAGAAACATACTATTAAGAGTCAACATTTGCGCTGTGCTATTTGGAATACTGTATCGAGCTCTGGGCATCTCCATACCATGAAGATATTGACAAATTAGAGGGAGTGAACATAACAGCAGCAAAAATAATCAGGAAAGAAGAACTAACTTGTGAGAAAAGATTGACTCATTAGGAAGCAAGTGTTTGGAGCGCATAATAAAATGTGCAGCAGGTTCCTGCAGTGAAATCTATTTTTTAACCTCTTAGAAATTTAGATGTAAAAACTAGCCTTGTATGAAAATAAACACAGTTTCTCTGAAGATCACTGAGGGTTTTTTCTTTTTTCAAACTTAGGAAAAATTGCTTTTGGTCTACAGATCAGTCACTTACATGAACATGATATTACAGTCCTCAGCTGCCATCTTATGTGATCTTTTGAGTTGTCCCCTTTTTTTTAACAGTCACAATCAAGCGAAGTTATTAAAGGCTTGCTGGGACTGCTGGCAACAACCTCCATATTTGCTTTGCTAATTCTTCCTATTTCAAAGATTCTGTGGGACTTCTTTTAGCAGCTTGAGCGCCTTCATTTTTTATTGTCAGACTTTGGTAAAAGAAAGATACAAGTTGGGGAAATGCCTTTTCCTTGTTTCAAGAAATTAGTTATCACTGAAAAAGTCATAAAGCATTAAAAACATCACTTCCCCTCAAGTTCTTCAATAAGATGATGACAGTGTATTGTAGCGGTAAATGGATAATCAACAGAGTTTCCCCCACACTGGTGCTGGTGCTTGCCTGGAAAAGGAACCTCTCCAAGTTGTCCTAGCTATGTGAACAAGAGAGATGTAGGGAAGAGAAGCACAGAAACATAGATCTGAAGCTGACATTTGAAAAATCTTGCTACAGGAACACATAAGAGAGTTTGCGTTCACCTGGTTCTTTCATTCTTACCAAAACAAAAGCTATAACAAAACACCGAGAAAATTACGAATTTTGACTGGTCGCAGTGGGCTTCTATTTTAAAAGGACTGGGTTTCAAAATGTCCGATTCCAAAGGGATTCCTTTCTTGACTTTGCATAATCATGGGTATTTATTTTCCTCCTAGATACACCTATATATTCCTTCTGACATACCTATACTATATTCAGTAAACCAGAATGAAGAACAAAACCTCCTACTTACTGGCTTGTTGTGTTCTGTAGGTGCTGAGCAAGAGACTGTTATCATCAATGCATGAGGTACAGTCAGGGAATGACAGAGAACTTGGCAAGTGGCCTAAAGTAAGATGGGCTGAAGCACAAGGGTGAGAAAACTGAAGGTCCTCACTAACTTTCTGGGGAATACACCTTTCTGATTTGAAATCTAGTGATAATGCAGCGCTACACACTTGGGGATGAGTGGCTGGAAAGCTCCCCCATAGAAAAGGACCTGGGGGTGTTGATCGGCAGCCGGCTGAATATGAGCCAGCAGTGTGCCCAGGTGGCCAAGAAGGCCAACGGCATCCTGGCCTGTATCAGAAATAGTGTGGCCAGCAGGAGCAGGGAGGTGATCGTGCCCCTGTACTCGGCACTGGTGAGGCCACACCTCGAATACTGTGTTCAGTTTTGGGCCCCTCACTACAAGAAGGACATTCAGGTGCTGGAGCATGTCCAGAGAAGGGCGACGAAGCTGGTGAGGGGTCTGGAGCACAAGTCTTATGAGGAGTGGCTGAGGGAACTGGGGTTGTTCAGTCTGGAGAAGAGGAGGCTGAGGGGAGACCTCATCGCTCTCTACACCTACCTGAAAGGGGGTTGCAGAGAGGTGGGTGTTGGTCTCTTCTCCCTAGTGATTAGTGATAGAATGAGAGCAAATGGCCTCAAGTTGCGCCAGGGGAGGTTCAGGCTGGATATTAGGAATAATTTCTTTACTGAGAGAGTGGTGAAACACTGGAATAAGCTGCCCAGGGAAGTGGTGGAGTCATCCTCACTGGAGGTGTTCAAGGAACGTGTGGACAAGGCATTGTGGGACATGGTTTAGTGGGCATGGTGATGTTGGTTGATGGTTGGACTTGATGATCTTACAGGTCTTTTCCAACCTTAGTGATTCTGTGATTCTGTGAAGTAAGGGAAAAGATGTACTTGCCAGGCTTCTACAAGAACTTGATGAGTTATAACTACCTTCGAGTCTTAGGCTTTTACTTTGCTGTTCTGCTTGCCAGAAGCCTCTGGCAAACACTCCCAGGGCAGAACACTCACCAGAGGACTGGCCCCCAGTATTACCAGTATGTAAAGAGATTCACCCAGTCCACTTTAGAAGTACCTTGAAGATTCTTTTTAGTTCTTGATCTGTGTAAAGAATATATTAGACTGACCAGTCTAGTGCACCTTATTGATCATTACTCCTTTAGGCATGAAATACTGTGTTTATCAGATTATTCCGTGCTGGCTTAGTTAATAGGGAAAAATAAGGAATAAAACAATAATTTTCCCTATTAAAAAACCCCAACAAACTGATTAAATAAATAAATAATCAAATCCTAGCTTATTTTAACCAGTCAGGATTCTCTTTGGTTGCTTCTAGCACAGTTTGTGCTTCTAACACTTCACAAAGTTTGTGACTCGGCCTTCCCTGTCTTCCAAGGCATACCCTTCATGCCCACAAGATTTCTTACAATTATTTCTTTCATATTGCACGTTGTTTCTAAAGATGGATGTTCTTTCTCTCTCTCTTTTGAGTAGGAGGTGTAAGACGGATAGACATGACTGAGTTACTGTATACATCTCTCCATTTCCAAGCTATGGTCTCCATTCATATTTATTTACTCTTTTATGAGTGTTTGTTTACACTTCATGCTGACTGAGCACTTGGGTGTCATATGGAGTAAGACAAAATTAAATTATTTTCTTCTCCCTCTTCTTCCATTTCTACTATATTGCTTAATTTCCAGATCTATTCTTCTCCTATGTATGAATATATACAATGATTATATATTGATAATACTGAAAATAGAGATAAAAGATTGAATTACAATGATTTTTTTTTTTTTTAAGTAAGGAAAACTCATAATCAGCTCTTAAACTCCACCCTCAATTTACAAAATCTGTGTAGGCATTGCTGCATATATCATATATTAGACTACCCACTCATATGGAATCCTGTACAACTGGAAGGTTAAATAGTGACAGCCAAGTTTTGATTGCAAAAGACCTTGGTCTGTATGGTAAATCAAATTCTGAAACTTTATTTATTCATGATAGTAGACTTAAAATAACCGGTCAGACTTTTATGAAAATACAACAAAATACAGCCACTTCTTGAGCAGTCATACTCTTTGCCAGAGCTTAAAAATATTTTTAAGCTCCAGATAACTGCATTTTAAAATGAAAAGCATAATAGAACTTCAAACAAGGCACTGATTTAAACTCAAATTATATAATCCCTTGTTTAAAAAACCACAACTCCTAAAAATATTTTTCCTATTTTTACACATGCAATATTAGTGAGGATTTCTTTTTAATCAAACACAAACCAAGTTCCAATATTTATTGATGGTTTACTTTTTTTTTTTAAAAACAGAATCCATGTTTTCTAATCATTGCTTGTTGCAACATGATATTTTCAGAAAAATGCCTGCTAGAAAGTTTAGACATGGTAGTTCAACTGTAAGCTTTTGGGAACATCCATGTTGTATTATGCTTGGCTTAGAATGAGCAACTCCTGCTAGATTCAGCAAAAATAAAGCACAATGACCTCTTCAGCTGGACACTTCAGCAGCTGGTCTATAACTTAAGCAGAGTTTTGCTTTACGGTTTCTAAAGTGTCCTGGGAATTGAATAGACAACATATAAAAATATGACAGGAAGATGATGGATTATGGGTCATAAGTCTCATTTCAGCCATACAAATAAAACATCATGCTTGTGTGTTATGATAATACATTCAATGGACAGAAATTAGCAGATGTTGATTGCATTCTAGTGCGCACAGCATACCAAAAATCACAGAGGAATGTTTAAAAGATTGTAAAGAGGCTGTACCATTGGATGCCTGTAAAGCACTGTTTAAGTAGCAAAAACACAGAAAAGTCAGTTTGGTAGTTGTCTGGCTTTAGTTTAATCGTTCCTCTCTGCCAAATGCAGTCATTAAAGTGTAACAATTGTATGCATTTTAGTTTAAAGTGAATGGTAATGTTTTTCTGCCCCTTCCTAAGTAATACTTTATAGCTGTCAAAACATAAGGTTGTGGCAGACTCTTTTTAAAATAAAACTTCAAGACAAACTTAAGAAAAAAAGTATGAATGAAACTTTGTAGTTCAGTGCCATTCAGAATTATATAAATTATCCAATATAGTGTAAAAGAGCACCAAGATTTGGCCCCGCTCAGCTACAACTTCTTGGAACAAACTTTTATACATAATACATATATGCACACAAAGAAAAATGCAGTTTCGTACAAGAACTACCTCTTTAAAGATTCAGATGTGAAAGCTAGATTTACTTCTTTAAAAGAAAGACTTGTATGTACAGTATGTGTTGAAATCCTCCTTAACCCGTTTTCCTGTCAGGTAACATTTACTTTCAGGAGCCTATGAATCTTGTCAATTTTAGTATTCTATCACCATTCACTGAATTTTAAAATTCCCTGTTTTCATATGGGGCCATGTACAGTAACTTTTGTCCTTAGGCCAAATCCAGACTTAGGGACAAAACTAATGGGTGTGTTCTGTGTTTTCATTAACAAATTTATGAGATCTGGATATAAGCTTTTTCTTTACTGTTTGGCCTTTTCCCAATCATATAACTAGACCATCTGTATAAGCATTATCTGCCATAGATTAATTTAAAAGTGGATTTAGAAATGTAGTCCTATTCAATCAGATAATCATGAGCTAATACATGTGGCAACGATTGCTTTGTAGATGTACATATTATATTGAATTTGCATGTACTTCACTGGAATTCTAGGAATTCTAAGAAAAAGTGTACAAACTATTGTAGCATAGAATAAAGATCCTAGGTGTCTGTGCTGTTGATTTTATCACATTGCATGCCTGATAGTGAATGGCAGCCTATAGTAGGGTGTGTGCTGAGGTGTTAGCAGCCTAGTTTAGATTTGCCCTTGTTCTAATTTTTTTTTCATGGCCATGACTATTGTAGGCCTGACTTATGGTAAAGAAAGGCACTTGATGGATGAGAAGTCCATGACTGGTCATTGCATGTAACACATTGCAAAATGAAGGCCTATTCTGCCAGTCTTGCGACATGATTAAAAACAAAAACAGGGAAGCCAGATGGTGACCGTCCATCTCCATTAATTCTTATACCTCTTTTCAATGGTGGATCAGCATAAAGGGAGGTCCTCAAAGGGTTAACTATAAGAAGTACAATAGATGGTTATTAACAGTGGAGACTTACTTCAATTATCAATGTCACATTTTTTATTTAGGCTTTTTGCATGAAATTTCCGAATGACAGAAAACCTCAAATAATCACTTTTGATCTATATTTTTTGTTTTCAAATGTCAGTTTGAACCTTTTCCCAATGTCCCCAGTGAAACAATTTGGTGGAAAGTATCTGGACATGCTTCTGTGGTATTTTCATTCATTTGAGTTAGCAGCCAAAAGCTGTAGGAATAGGTGAGCGTCTCAGGATATTTCCATCTTTCAGTACTTTGGGAATACCAGAGATATTTAGTGATGCATTTTAGTTATTTCAAGTATCTACAAACTGTATCCACCCATTATAAAATGACCTTATGTAAAACCGGAAAGATTGCAGTAATTTGTCTTAAAATCTGAACAGTGATTATGGGACTTTGCACATTGTTTTTCCATTTGCAGTCTTAGCCTGTATTAGGATCACCATTTTTTTCTATTATCTGCAAAATCATCGGCAGCACGGAGGGTCTGGATAGGAATTTGTTGCTTATTTGCTTTTCAATACTAATACAGGAATCTATCCAATGAAATTCAGAGGAGCCATGTTCAAAACACACAAAGGGATATGCAATAACAGGTAGATCGGTGGAACTCCTTGCCAAAGGCACTTGTGGGTACTAAAGGTTTACAAGATTTCAAGGACAATAAATTAATTTCATGGAGGAAGACTGTTGAGAATTGCTAGTAGGGAGAAGCCGTATTTGTCTCAGCTTCCGAGCTGCAAGTAGAGACTTGAAGTCTACTCAAGTGAAATCGCATACCTTTTTTTCTCTCTGTTCCTACTCTTGTGAAGACAGTCATTTTTGGTCATTGCTGGAGAAAGAATTTTGGTTTAGATGGACTTCTAGTCTGATTTAGTACAGCCATTCTTTAAACAATTTTCTGCTTTTCATTGGACCTAGACTATTTCCTCAATGCCATACTCTTTTCTGTAATGGATTCATAGGAGAAAAAGTTTTCAGTTGTCAGAATTTTCTGTTCATTGTGCTAACAGGTTAATATGTATGGTTTCCTATTCTTTGTAGTACTTCTGATCATTGTGAGATCTTATGGTAGGCACTGAGATGAGGTGTTTTTCGGACTGATGCTTTGTGCCTGTACCAAAAATACCTTTTCCCAGATTTGTTGCTGATGCATCTACTTCAAACTAGTTATTTCCACAGAAGAAAAATGTTGTAAAATAAACAAACATTGTAATATGTAAATAAAATCTGACGGTAAATACAATTGTAAAATGTTAATGATCTATCAGTTTTAGGCAGTTTGTACTAGGCTATAAATGGTAATTTGAAATTTGTTAGCTTTGCATGCATTTCTAAGATTAAAACTATCAGAGTTCTGATTAGACCCTTTGAAATTACAAATAAAGAAGGAAAAAATATATTAAATGTGTAAGCATTCAAAATCTCCCCTAGATTTTAATTCGTTATTTTCAGTCATTTTTATTATGGAAGTCAGACCCAATGACACGCACTATGCTCTATCTCACAGTTGACAATACAGTCCCATCAAAATCATAATTGTTAAAAAAAAATGGATTAAACATCTTACTCTACAAGTAATACATAATGTCATATACCTATTACTAAGAAGGCCCATCTTCTATGACCAAAGAGAATAACCTGATTTGAACTAGAAGAACTGAATAGAATTGTTAAACAATCCTTTGCATTTTAAGCAACATTTAATTAGAAACACACTTTAACCACCAAAATGATAAAAATCCAAGAGATTAAAATTTGAGTGTCAATTATCATAAAATTCATCATTGTAATTCTTATTAAAACTCAGTGTTTAGATAGGTAATGATTTTATAATATGGCAATTTGCATAAGGAGCCCTGAGATGGCTTATTATTTCGATCCTACACAATTACAATTCTAGCTCCATACATCAGAGCTCTTAGCAATGTAAAATCACTGTGCTAATTAATAAGCCATTTACTGACTGCAGCTAGTTATGGTGGTCCTGCAGCTGACCTTACGGAAGATGAGCCATCTCTGAAGTGCCTGTGTGTAACTACAAACATAATGATGTGCCAGGAGGGAATCATTAAAAATAATTTACACAAGCCTTCATTTACAAGATCTTTTGATAGCGTGCTTCCCCGGTGTTTAGATCCACAGTGCAACCCCTACCATTTGGAAAGTGCCAAGCAGGAGAGTGAACGAGGATACCTAAGTGGTTAATTAAGAGCCATTCGGACGCCACAAGAGCCTCCTGAAAAATCCCTCTGATGTCTGCTGTGTCAAATGTCTCTCACAGGCAAAACCACAAGAGGTAGCTGCCATAGCAGGCTAATTATTGGGGACCAGGAGCAGCTGAGAATGGCCTGTCACTGAGTGCTTGCTGTGAGCACCCAAGCCCAAGACTGAGCAGAGGACGCTTTTGTGTCATTGGACTTGAGACAAACAGTGGAAATGAGACACTGTGATAATCGGATGTGATTGAATAAGTCATAAAAGTGTGCAGTTGTAGATGAAATTATTCACTTGTGCCATTTGAGGTATTTTGTAACTTTTTACACTTTACTGTTATTCCACTTCCAACATGTGTTTTTAAAAGGCTTTAATTTTGAATGCTTTTAAGAAAACAATAACTTACAAAGGCCTTAAAGATTTCAACACATCAAAGGTAATTTTTATGACATAAAAATAATTTCGAACTACTTAAAAAGAACCAAAAATAATTTTTTTAAGAAAAACACATTTAATCACACTACATCATGAGACTACAGGAGAAAATATGAACATACACACAAAACAGTCTGCTAATTTCAGTACAGTCAGAACAACTAAAAATACTAAAACAATATGTCACTGCCTTCCTCACAGCAGCTAGAAATGAACATCACGAAAACACACAACTCATGATTTATTTCTCCTTCAGCTGAGTCCCTGCAAGGTGGAGGAAAAGAGCTGTCTCCTTGCGTGTCATTTTATTAGTTTAGTGGAATTTAATTGGTTTACTGACCTACAAGGGATTTTTCCAAATCTGCATGGGGGATACGTGTTCTTTTTGCCAGTTTGTTTGTTATGCAGCTAAGGGCAAGTGGTTCATACTCTTAATGTGCAGACACTTTCCAAGCCTGTCTGATACCTTATAAGTTTGTTTTCTGAGGTGCCTTGCACGAGTGCTTTGTGAGAAAGCAACGTGAGCACATTTCCTGTGTGATCCATGCTAGTGCATTGTGGCTGAGTGCCAAGACTGGGACTGGGAAGAATTAGTTTACTGAAGGTGAGGGCAGCAATGCAGTTGCTCTGTGTGTGTGTTTGTGTGTCTACAGGCATTTGGGAGAGAGAGAGAAAGAGGAACCCACTGTGTCTTGGCATCTTATTGGTGATACTGACAGGGTTTATAAGTTTGCATGTGTAATTTTTTGAAATATAGCCCATTTTGGCACCTTTATTGTAGTAAGAGGAGAATTTTTTTTTTTTTTCTAGATTGAAACCACCCCTTCAGGATCTCTGCGGTGTTTTCATTTGAAATGTCTTAAACTTTGTCTCATTTTTAAAGGAGCTGTATAACTAAATTCTCAAGAATTAGAAAATACCATTAGAAAATACCATTTCTTTCATAACCACATCCTTTTGCAGAAGGAATATATTCTTTTTCTAATAACACTACATGTTTCTTAAAGGCATGAAAGAGGCAGCTTTCCTTCTAAAACTTCAGATCATTTTGCATAAATGAATTGTGTAGAATTCGCCTCTCCTTGCTACACGTAAGATGCATTGTTCAAGGCAATAATGTGGCTTCCTTCTGTAATCATTGGAGACAGACAGCTTCAAAAGGGAGGTGGGTTCAAGCCAACCACATTACACATCTCTCATTAGACAAGACAAATCACTCTCTCCCACAGAGTGGGAATCAGCAGCCAGATCGGTCCCTTAATTTTTTTAAGTGGCTAAAATTCTACTTTTCTATAGCTTGTCTATAGCCTGTAGACGTGGTGAGAATTGCAGCCATACTTCACAGATCAGAAGACCAAGACACAGAGGGAAAGCTGGAGAAGCAGTGCCATGAATGCAGCCTAGATCTTGATGACTTCCAGGCCTGACTGACTCTATACTGCTTATAAGTATAGAGAAACAGCGGGGTAAAACCTCAGCCTGTAGTTCCACCCTGTGGTCGTGCAGGAAGGCAGAAGGGGGTGAGCTTTCATGGCTATTGTCCTCTACTGGAAACATGACAGTCACTTTCTTTTGGGCCATGATCACCAGCAACAGCTTCATACAGCTTAAACCAGCATTTCTTGTCAAACACCAACTTCTGATGAGACAACTAACATCTGTTTAACTAACCCAGGCATATGCAGTGCTCTTGCAGAACCTTTTTTGTATTATTTTTCAATAACTACTCGATTTATTGTGGCTGGTGACATTGCCGCTACTTTTACTGGCAAGCAAAATGAGAGATGTTAGCATGCCAATGACTTCACAAAATAATACCAGCAATCAAAATTGGACCAAATTAGTGACCAGCTTATCACCAAGTCAGTCACTATACACTCTTGCAGTCATAAGGGAGAAAAAGAGATAGTAGCATATCAACTATTACCAAGTGATTTTTTTCTGTATGTGCATTGAGAGATGCATGTTTGCCCGCAATTGTATGAAAAGGATCTTACAAAGCAGGAAGTTTAAAGATAATTTGATAAATAGCTGTGCTTGTTGGGTTATTTGTCTGAGAGACAGACCTTTTTAGAGACACCAGTATGGTTAAAAGCTAAATGTCCTGTTTTCAAGTAACAACACTCAGCAGGTCACACAAATTATATTGTTCATCTAGGGGAGCTAAGTAATGCCCATCTACTAATAAGAAAAGAGAGATGAAAAATACAGCACATGGCATGGTCATGACACATATAATAAACAAAAGTTCTCATTCTTACACACCTTTGTTGCTAACTTTGCTTTTAATATTTTGAGTCTTTATTCTTAATACATCTAAGAGTACATTGACAATGAAAAGAGGTGCAGTGCAAAGAGAAAAACAATTGGTTTATGGTGCAGCAAAGGACATTTTCTTGAGCTCATAGTTGTAGTGGCATTAGAAAATGGAGGTAAAAAAAGATCAGCCATTTCTGCTGATACAGTGTTAATCCCCCAAAATTGAGACTATTTCCACACTTGAATTTACAGCCAGGTGAGCTTTTGCAAGGAAAAGGGGAAATTCATGCTTCCAATTTAACAATATTGATCTTAAGGTTTAAAAATTTGTCTTCTAAAGGCCAGCTCTGCTTGTCTTTATCGTATACATAATCCCACTGAGGCCAGGAGAGATGCTTTTGTGAGTGAGGGAAATCCCATACAGGTTTAACTTTGTGCCTAATGCCAGCCCGGATGTTCCTCTGATTAAAGCCAGCAATAAAACCTCCTGCTACACTGAATGATGCAAGATGAGACCAGTTGCTAAAAGTTGGTGAACTTTTCTCAATTCTGCTGGATTTCCACACATTGTAGATCAGGCCCTAAATTATCTAACTTCATCCTGGCCCCAAGTGTGAAGACATTCCCTGGGGAAAATCTCCACTGAAATCAGTAATATCTCTGCTTGGAAAAGGATTGCAAGAGCAGATGTTAGTGTTTGCCTTGAGGAATATCCAACATATTTGAGCAATCACAACATATAGTGAGATGGAAAGACAACACCAGAATAAAACAAATGCATTTCTAAGTGCCTACTCTTCACTACGTTTGGGTTATCTTATTTAGGAAGAAGCGTTGTATTTCCTGAAGATCATCACCTGTCATTAAAAGGAAATCTGTGACTGCACACCTACATGACTTTAGGGAGAGGGGAACATCTTTGCGCATTCTTTTTTTTCATATGTGTACAATGAAGCAAAACTTCTTTTTCTTTTCTTCTGTCCATGCCTTTTTTCCTCCTTTTTTTTTAAGAAACTCAATTCCATAAATCCAATAGCTAATAAATGTTTAATACTTATATGTTAAGCAAACAGGTTCTATTTTTATAAATATAGCATAATCTTGCTGGCTTAACATGACTGTGACAAGCAACTTTTATTCTATTTTATATAATTAGCATTCAATTCAGGTTTTTTTAATGAGATGAAAATTAAAGTTTCTGCACTTAATACCATGTTTTCATGCTTGCCAAGCTCCAGGAATTTTAGTGAATAAATACTCCCAATAGACTGCCAGAAAACACTTTCTTGAAGAGGGCCATGAAATGTATTTTAAAACCATCTCTGTAGCCACTACCTGAAATTTGAAAAGACAGACAGTCAAACGTCTCGGGATAACTCCTTTTGTAGTCAACAAGAATCTTTTCTGGACTTGATAGAGCTTTATCCAGCCTATGGTTATTAGAAAGACAAATTGTGCAATTGTTCAGTCAGTTGACATATAGGAATTTAACAGAGATCCTAAAGGTAAAGTACATGTTTTCAACTTCTCTAGTGCTAGTTCAGCTGAAGGGACAAATCCAGCAGTTTTTTATTCTAAATGAAACAACCATGAGTTAAACAAGTAAGTCCTAATATGGGTTGTATGTATCTGAAGCTTATGTATGGAATATATCTGAAGCTTATGTATGAAATATATCTGATGTGATAGAAAAGATTTTTCTCCTATTTTTCCCTTTTTATAATTCATAAATACATAAGAAGTGATTGCACAAAAAAGGGGTGATCTTAATCACTTGAAAATGTTAAAGATGTTCTTCTCTCCAGCTAATTTTCTTGTTCACTGTATTCTATAACAGTTATTTTATCTTCATTGGCAGTTTCCAAAGAATTGGTCAGCCCTTTTAATTTATAGCAAATTAGTTCTTCATTGTTCTTCAAATGCGTACAGTAACTTTTCAAGCTCTTGTAGCCAAGAAATAAACAATAGAAAATGCAAAATCTGTGCCCTACTCTTAAATATTTCAACAGAATGCAGCAACCTTTGTTTTTTCATTTTAGATTTATATTTAAGTTTGGAGGAGGTAGAAGCTAATCTAGAAAGGAATAGACACTTTAATTACTTTACATTAGCATATGTAAATACTTTCTTGGGTAAGTTGCTTATTATACCATACCCATTCACAACACACAAATCACTTCCAGTAGCAACAGAGAAGTATGAAAACATATTCTTTCTTTGACAAGGATTTTTGAATCACACTGAGGATGTCTGAACCATTAAAAACTTCATATAGAATCTATAGAAGTCAAGCAAAATTTTTTTCACTAGGTTTTCAGGCAGGCCTGTATAGCAGTAATCAACAGCTTATTCAGTCCTGTAGAATTTGAGTTTTCCACAGCATAGATGGAAGGGTAGAAGAAAATATTTGTACTACATTGCATGGACAAATAATTTATATGAAAGTATGATACAATCTTATAATTAACGATGCAGGAGGGGATGGTAAAGTGCAAGAACACTTTTGGGGATGGAGAAATTGGTGGGACGGAAGTTGGTGAATTGTTGCTCTTCAGCATGTTCTGATTACACTTCCTTATCTTTTCCATATGCCATAGTGGTAATAACAGCTAGAACTTTGAATAAAAGGCATACTGTTTCTGCTTCTACTTTCTTACCCTATGTGATCTGATTTCTTATTTCTCCCCTTATTGACATCAATGAGAGTAAGTATTCTGGGGTTTTTTCCACCTTTTCTTTTCAATCTCCTATTCTGGTGGTGAAGGGTGTATACTGCTCTTAGTTCTCCTCTTGCAAGGCACAAAGTCATATCAGTATTAAATGTTATCATGTAATGCAATCACCAAATTTCCATGAATATGGTGACTGCCTGGTG